>NW_005326261.1:0-1833 GCF_000412655.1 Myotis brandtii | reverse complement strand
GCATAGAATAAATGCTAGTTTCCTTCTATAGGGTACCAGATAAGTCACCCCCAGATATGCCTCTTTTGCATATGGATCATTTTGAGCTAAAGGCAACTGAGAACCAGCAAAGGCAAGAAAAGCTCTTTACCTACCCCTAACTGCCTAAATAGAGAGTATAAATTTCCCCATTTGCAAAGGAAGTTTACATTTATAAAGGAAATTTTCATTTATAAAGGTGCCTCTGAATCAGAAAGAGAGATGACTTTTATCATCTGAGAGGCTCTTACCTGCATAACCAGACAACCCATATTTACCATTTATTTCCTCCCCTTATACCTTCCCATAATTTGCTTCCCCAACCCAGAAGCCCCAAACCCTTTTTCCTTTGCCTGGCACAGGATGGTATGTAAGCCTCAAGAATCTGGCTACCTACTTGAGTCTTATTTCTTTGTGAAACTCCCATGTGTACCTATGCAATTTAAACTTTTTTCTTTTGTTAAGCTATCATCAGTTTGATTCGAGGGCCCAGCCAGTGAATCTAAGAGAATAGAGGGAAAACGGTGTATCCTCCCCTGCACCTCCCTCCTATAGACCATGAGACAAACTCAAGTGCCTTTATGTGATCCACTCAGCCAATATTTTCCAGGAGGCGATGCAGGTCCAATGTTCCAGATATTCCAGTTTTAAAGAGAAACAATGTTAGCAACTGAATTCCTAACCCTGGGTAGAGCAAATAAATATAACCCACGCAGGGGTTGCCCATTTGCAACTTCTGTTACAGACCAACTCCAAGAAGGCAGGGCATTCAGATAGCTGCTAGTTTTAAGCACCCTCTGAGGCATTATGCAGGAAGACTAAGAGACCTCCAGTAAAATCCTTATTTTACTCCAGCTCAGACTCAAATCAATCAGCCTAACTCTCTTCACGCTCCAATGAAACAGCAACCTGGTGTGACAGGATCATTATCACCAGAGGAAGGGACAATCTCACCACGGGTCATCAGTTTGCATTATATAAATGAATCTAAGGGCTCCATATGAGGAAACAATGAAAAAGCACTCAACAGGGCAGTGAGGTGCAAGCAGTTCAGGAACCAAATTGTGCTGATGGACTTAAAGGGCCAATCATAAATACACAGGGAACATTCAGTCAGCACTTTCAGGTGATATTTTCCCAGTGGCTATGGCTTTCATGCTTCCTTTGTCTCTGACTCATTCTTTCTGGTTCAATCTATTTTGTTTATAGATTTAATATCTGGCACTATTCCTCCAAAGAGCTCATAATTTTCCTCTGTCTTCTCTTCCCCCTCCTGCTTCAGAGCAGGGCAGATGGAAAACCAATAATAAACGATGACACATGTACAAAAAGATATGGATACGTATGTTGCTTCAGTTTGGGGCCCCGATGAAGTTGGCCTAACAGACACAAGGTTGGAGGTGCCTCGTCCCTACCAGAAGAGGCTAAGTATTGTTGATGGACATACACCTTGTTTATAAAACGCAGTATTTATAATTCTGTGTTACACACCCACACTTCCCCCTTTACTTTGTTTCTTTTATTTTGCCACTTAAGGGTAATTGAGCATTTGTGAGTCAGAAATGACCCTAACAGACCTGAGTCATCTCTGAAGTCACCAGAAGTCCAACTCTGAAAAGACCAACATCCAACAGTTTTCTTACCTGTTGGAAAGGTTTGGTGACAGTGAAATTGGTACCCAGACACATTCCTTGATGTGTATGGGAGACAAGAGCCTTATGGAAGATGTTGAATACAGCCCACAATTGGGATATATTATACCAGCCTGTATGATAGACAGGCGAGCTCCTTAAAAAAGGCTGGACAGCCCTAGCT
>NW_005326260.1:0-1832 GCF_000412655.1 Myotis brandtii | reverse complement strand
ACCTGAGGATATTTTTCCGTTGATTTTTAGAGAGAGGAAAAGACAGAGAGAGATATAGAAATATCAATGCGAGAATAAAACATCCATTTGTTGCCTCTTTTGCGTACCCTGACCAGGGCCTGGGCCAGGGAGGATCCTGCTACCGAGGTACGTGCCCTTGACCAGAGTGGTCAGCAGGCCGACACTCCATCAACTGAGCCAAACTGGGTAGGGCAAAATTTTCACTTTTGAACTGCCTTCTTGATATAGAATTAAATCCAGTAGTGTTATAAATGTCTTATGAATGAATACATTAATATAATAAGACTTTGTACATTTAAAATATTTGTGTATTTTTAATCATCCAGTTTCAATATAGCCAATCTGTGTAATGAGATATGTATGTTTGCACAGCAGGAAAAACCCTACAAAGACAATTTCTGTAATTGAAAAGTTTAGTAGCAAAAAACAAAGCAGAGATCTTCATTTCACTGCATACTCTTCCTGTACTCATTAAGATGTTCAGGGCTGACTGAGACCAGAAACACAATGGGAAATGCTAAGTGTTTTTGCCTTTATTAGCATATGTAATGCTTCAATTTGCTGAAAATGTGGTTAATCTGCATTGTACAAAGGAATTTTTAAAAAACATATGCTATCATTACTTTTTCCAATACTGGAAAGACAGCGGTGTTCTGTTTAGTGAATCATAAGTAGTTCCTAGTATTGCTCTCTCCCAACAAAGGATTTTCTAAAAGGTAAGTTTGCAAGAGGAGTTTTGTTTTATGCAGAAGATAAAATCTGAGGTGGTTTTCATATTCTGGGCCACTTGTGGAATGGGCTGCAGCATTACTTAGTAATAAAGGAGCAAATGAACACAAGGTGGGAAGGGCAACACCACACTTCAGTTGCTTAGTCAATTATCTATTTTCTCCAACAACCACTGAAGAACATGCTTTATCATCCTGAGAAATGAAACCTTGCTGGCTCGCTCCATAGCATAACAAACCCTACAGGCCTGTTAACAGCTTTTGTAAATGGGTGCTAGAACCCAGCGTGAACAACATGGGCTCAATGAAATGTCTTTCCATCATGAAGTCATCTACAAAAATCAATTTCACCGGAAGTTTTGTCCATGCCTTCCTTTCTCCAGGCTTCCTCGCTTCTTATCCTTCTGTGTTTCGTATGATGTATATGATCATTAATTTTATTTCTGTGCATGACATTTATAAAGTGAGCAGGAATACTTGCTAATGTGCTTTTAAAGCAGAAAAACTCATTCGTCAAATTCAGAAAATTTGTTCTTGTAAAATGACCATTCCTAATGTTAAAAAGTGAGCTTGCATTCACTCCAGAAGATCACTGGGGCCAATGCTGTGTTTGCAGCTGCAACATGTTATAATCTAGTGATGGGTGGCCTAACAGAATAATGAGATGAAACTCCCTATTAATTATTCCTGGAAAGTTCTCTTTCTGTATATGTGTTTCTCAGATATTTTCTACAAATATTTTAAGCATCAATTTTGGGTTCCCCTTACCTAGCCTGTGGGAATAATTTGCCATTTTGATGACTTCAGATCATGTTTTTCAGCCATACACTGTCAATTTTAGGTGAGAAGCAGGAATGGAACAATCTTCCACTTTTGTTCTAGGATCTTTTGTTTTCTTTCAATCTTGAAGAGACCTTTTGTTTCTTGCGTCAAGGGCTCTCTCTAAATTATTTTTTCTATATGACCTCATCCATGTTCCTGAATTCAAATACCACCTAGATGCTGATGACACTCATATTTGTATTTCTGCACCGAACTATCCTCACATTCTCCAAATTCATCCTTGCAAATTCCCCACTGTAC
>NW_005326259.1:0-1831 GCF_000412655.1 Myotis brandtii | reverse complement strand
AGGTAAGACTCCTTGGTCTAGCCAAGCATAGATGGAAAGTATAATGATTTAGAATTAAAATTAAGAGAACCTTAGATTACTAAAAAATTATCTTCAGAATTTTCATGAAAATTCAGGAAGACTTGTGGTTAACTTGGTCATATGATTAAAGTAGAAATTCCTTTTAAATGTAGAAACAATTTGTGTCTGTGGCTTGGAAGGCATAACACCACATTTTTTAAATTATATTTTTTCCACATTGTGCTATAGGTTCACTTCAAATTAATATCTTACAGCATTATTTTATAATATTATTTATCAATGTACTATAAAATATTTAGATTACGAAGAGCTTATTGTCTTTGGATACTATAAGGATCCAACAATTGAAAAATGTACAATAAAATTGTAAGGTATGGTCTCCTATTCAGAATATATATTATTAGCATGTTCTTTGTTATGGGCCATAAAAACCACTAACTATGCGGGGTTTCTTTATTCAGTAGGTATTTATGGAACATCTGCTTTCTTCAAAGCACAGCCCTAAGAACCATGAGGAAAAAACCAAAAAACAAAATCCGTCCCTGAGGGCCTTGTAAAGAGAATGAAGTGCGATATGTAAGGAAGGCTAGTGGAGAAATGACGAGGTGCCAGGGGCACATTGCTGAGTCCTGGGCTGCAGTTCAGTGCGTGGTTCTGGGCCAGTTATCTGCTCAAGGACAAGGAAAGGGATATCCTTGCTCTTAGGGAGTTCACAGTCCAGAAGGGTAGACCCAAAGGAAGATTAATAAAGTGAATATTAAAATATTCATTGGTCAATACCACACAATGTTATAGAAATATGCACAGATTATTAACATAATTACAGGGAAGATGTCAAGGTCAGCTCCAGAGGCTAATTGCATCTTCTGAGTGTGGCCTGACTTAGGGCCAGGCCTACCGCGGAAAGCATATGGTGGGAGGCCCAAGCCACCGTCCGGGCTGTGACAGGGGCATTTGGCTGCCTTTTGCCGAGCGGAACGAAGGTAGTCCCTCTGCAGCTGTGGGGCAGATGGTTTCCTTTACACCAGCCCCCTGAATACCAAACAGAAGCTGCAAAAGGTTTGAAAACATAACAGACAAACAGCTGAGTGTTAGCTTAAACGCTCTCTGCATCCATCAGAGACGAGCATTCAGATCTCGGATGTTTATGTGATAGTTGAAAAGAAAAACAGAGACGTGAGAGCTGAATGACATGATTTTAAAATTGTACCTAAGTATGGTTCTGTGCGGTTTTCTCACAGTAACAATATACTAATCACATCTAACAACCTCAATTATGGGTGTCATCACTCATAATCCTCTCCGTTATCCCAAGCTTAGGTTTCCGTGAACATTCGCAGAATGGGGGAGGCTGAAATCACCTTGCCCTAAAGGAGTTACTTGAAAATCACAGACACATCTGTCAGCCTTCCTGCCTCCTCCTGGGTGTGGCTGCCAAACACACGGTCTTCTTTTTTAATAAAAATGCACAGGGAAGCTCAGTGACCATTTCAACTTCACAGCGTTTCTCCTACGATGGCGGGAAGATCACATTTAATAGAAGACTGGTTAGTAGGCAGGAAAAGAGCAAACCCCTACCAATGAATGGGGTTGGCCCGTTCATATCCTAGAAGGTAATAACAGCACATTAAGGCCACTGAAAACACTAAGATGACAACGTTAAGAGCAAATCAGGTTACATGGATGTATGCTTCACACTCCTAGGCACTGTGATGGCAGCAGTAACAAAATACTGTCACGCTTACAAATCCACACACATACTGTTTCGTAAGTATTTGGAAAGGGCACCCAAATGGCACTTTTTAAAAAA
>NW_005326258.1:0-1831 GCF_000412655.1 Myotis brandtii | reverse complement strand
CTTCCTAAAGTCCAGGTGGGCTCCCACACTGTCAAATTGATTGATTGAAGCATCATTGCTAAGATGTTCTCAAATCCCCAGCACATGGATATGGCTGCACGTTTGTTTCTAGGTTAGAACAGAGAACTTCCTCCTAAGAACACCAGCTAAAGATGAAAACAAGACCCTAATGAATGAGTTTTATGAGCACTGGAATACAAGTAAAGAAAATGGAGACAGACAGAAGAGAGAGCTTGGATTTATTTTTCATGGGGTTTTTGGCTCTCTCTTAAACAAATCTGACCCTAGGTATAAGCTTGCCCTTTCCTGGTCCCAACTTCCCTGGTTATAAAATACATGTTTGGCAACTGCTCTGAAAGTTATTAAAGTTGCAGCAGTAAACTATGGGAGGCCAGAGAATTTCAGACAAAAGTTATTGCATCAGTAACTCAGAAACTAATTCCTAAAACTCTTGACACATTTATCCAGAGGGCTAGTGCCAATATAGAACTGGAAATCATTGTCAAGGGCCCCTGTGTACCTGGAATTAAAATCCATCATTCCTCGGAGCAGGGAGCGACATTTCTTGGCAGAATCTGAATAGTCACGCCTTTCACCATCATCTTTCCTCAAAAGTAAGTCCCTTTATTTTTCAGAAGAGCAAGAAAATTTCTAATTTGTTTGTTTTCATAAGAACCCCTCATTTACATTTTCTTTTCCAATATTTCTTCCTTTGACAGCCCTACATTTAAACCAAGAGGCCTCCTTGTCCTTATTCAATTATACTGGTTTTATTTTGGATAGAAAACCTGCTGGGTACAGTAACAGAGAACAAACTTTACAACAGCAATATCCCTTCTACAGCCTCTACTGTGTGGAAACAATACACTTTTATTAAATGGTTGAGGCATTGGCTCCAGTGATCTGAATTAACTACAGAAGAGTATAGAACGGGAACAAAACTACCCTCTTCGCTCAGCAGACTCCCAGTGCATGCCGAGCAACACGGCAGGGACCAGAGACTCAAACTGCCATCCTGGAGGCGCTGAAGGACCAGTGGTGGCCTCAGGCAACACCTTTGTCAGGGAAAGTTAGCAAAGATGGAAAGACTTCATGGGTTCCAGTGTTGCCACCAAATGGCAAAATGGGCCCGCTGACTCGCTGTTGGAGGACTGACAATATGCCTCCGAGTTTTAAATGTCCGTGCGCCTTGACCCAGGCTCTGGGAATGTGTCCCAAGGCAGTGGCTACAGAAGTAAGTGCACAGGGCTGGCTTCTGCGTGGTGTAAAAAGGAAAAATGAGGAGCAGTGCACAAATCATTAAAAATGCAATCATTGAACTGATCCTGTAATCTATATTTATTATCTCATAATAATAAAACATGCTGAGACATGCCATTGAGTGGCAAGGTGCAGGCACAGTGTGCTCTCATTTATTTAGAATTACAGCTGAAAGGCTGTTCACTGAGGTGTGGACAGCGGTTTATCTCTGCATAATGACTTCTAGGTGACTTTTCTTTATCCACTTTCCTGAATTGTTGGACTTTTAACATTTTTCATGATAAGCATCACTTTACACTTGTGGGGGAGGATGCTTTAAATGTTTTAAAACAGAAAGCTAGTCTTTCCCTGAACTCCTTAGCACTTGCACTACTATACCTAAGCCCAACCTAGTGGTCCGTCCATATGAAGCACTGTGATGAGTTCATGCATGTGCAGAGTCCCTGTTATCTGCAGGTGTATGTTCCAAGTGGGTGTCCGAAATCGCAGATAGTACTGAACCTTATGTATATTCTGTTTTTTCTGTACATACCCATGATACAGTTTAATTTATAAATTAGGCACAGTAAGA
>NW_005326257.1:0-1831 GCF_000412655.1 Myotis brandtii | reverse complement strand
TCGCAGCATTAGGAAGGTTGAGAACCACTGACCTAGATAAAAGAACCCATCTTGCACATTCCAACACCAGCAGACACCAAGTGAAGAAGAAGACAGCTGAACCCAGTTTAGATGGTACAATTAAGACAAATAATAAGTCAGTATGCAGCAATAGATTAAAGAAAATGTTTGTTACAAAGCCATTCTCAAACACACCCGTTAATTAGGGATCTCTATTCCCATTGAATGCTTATTGTACTGCACTGTACAATAAGCATTTTCTTGCTTTTTCATCATATAATGTACCACACAAACTATGGGACTTTTTCATATGTCTATGTTTTCTTCTCCAGCATAATATAAGTGTCTTACTTTCCAAATCTTGAACACCAATAATTATTTGCTAAAAGAAGAGATGGAGAAAGGGAGAAGGTGAACTAAAGAAGGAAGGTAAAAAAATGAGTCAAGTCAAACTGAACAGAAATGAACATGAGGCCACAGGCAAAGGGTAGGGAAAACGTGTATTGACATGTTTGCCCATTGGGCAAAGACAAAAGAAAAATTCTGCATATATAACTATGACTATGAAATATAGGTGGCAGTAAGTGCTTGGAACATTTTCTATTTTGCGTATAAGATGATGGGCAATAAAACAGAAATAACTGTCTCATAGAAACCTTGCTATTATGCACTGATATCACTTCTTTTTCAGCATATGCTTTTATAAGTGAAGAGAATGCCATCAATGTAAGCACTATCAATATATTTCCATATATATTTCACATATGTACTGGAGTAAAGGAGACTGAGTTTGTGTTCAAGAGAAGTTACCAACAAAGTCTCCCGTTAGGGATGTGGTGAGTGATTATAATTGATGACCATTTTAGCACGGTAGTAATGAGAACAAGGTAGATTTTTACTGTTTCCCACTCTTATCTTTATCACTGAAATAGATCCAGGGTGTGCCATTTTCTCTTCTTATTAGTCTTTGTCATAAGAATATGGCATCGGAATGTTAATGCCTGAAAGAAGCTGAGGAAAACAAAGTTTTGCAGCTTTAAGTCTCTGGTGTGCTGTAGGATTGGTATCTATGAAAAAAGAGTTAAAGCGCTTCATAAATTTTAGTGAAAATTGTTGTGTAAGTTTTTTTTAGAATGTCATTATTAAGAAGGATTAAATATTAAAATAATACTTTTCAATAAATACTCCAGAATTTATTCTTTCATTTTTGTAGGAAAGGTTCTTTAACAGTAATATGAGCCAGATAAGCATCTCTTAAAATGCTATCATATGCCTCCAATTGTATTACACAAAAAGGGAAAGTAGTTGAATCATATTTATGGCCGGTCTAAATTAGAATGAAAATAAATTTTGAACAAGTCAACTTGTCTAGAGACTATCTTGTTTACTCAGATTAATTAAGGGAAACAGAGTAGAAGATGTAAGTTCCTCTGTTCCCATGGGGTTCCTTTGTTTATCTGCCAAATCCATAAAGTCTTTACAATTTATCTACTGGAGCAGCGTTTTTAAAAATTCAGTACCATGTAGGGCCTCTTAGGGCAAAGCCAAGAGCACTGATTTAGAGCCAGACTTGAGTCCAAGCGGACTTTCCACTAACTGTGGTTGTGGGAAGGCTGATTAACTTCTCTTCACCTCAGTTCCCTCATCCACAAATGGGAAAAATAACTGATTATGGGAATGTGGGCATTAATATAGATAGTGTGAGAAAATGCTCTGTAAACTCTATTGCACTGATTCTCAAAAGGTGATTTCTGGACCAGCGGCATTCTTTGGGAACTTGGAAATGATTATTCTTAGACCTCACCCTAGATCTGCTGAATCAGAAACAGTG
>NW_005326256.1:0-1831 GCF_000412655.1 Myotis brandtii | reverse complement strand
ATCAACTACTTCACATTGAAGTATAAATGGTTAATTTAAAACAATGGTTCCCATCTTTCTAGATTTTTTTTTATTCTAAAATACAACATGTTTAGGGTAAGTGGACAAATCTGTTAAGATAGAATTTTAGGCAACAATGTTAGATGCTGCATTTTTCCTTTTGGGTGGGGGAGATGGTAGGCTGGTGCTATTTTCAGAGGAATACATACCTTCATGGAATTTTCCCAACCCTAGTAATAGGTTCACAAAGGTCCCTGTTCACGTCACCTCTGTGTCAGTCTGCCCTACATACAGATAGCAGCAGTCATAACACATCAACAATAACCTTTACTGCTATTACTCATACTACCATTTATTAAGTGCCTTTTCTCTTCAGAGTTGTGATATGAATTTTAAAATTCTTATTTCATGTTCACAACAATCCTGTGAAATTGCCCTGTTATTCTCACTTTATGTTGAAGAAACATAATTTGGTCAAAACCATGGAGCTAAATAAATAGCAGAGCTGAGGTTTTAACTCAAAGCTTCAGAATTCTAAAACCCTTGGTCTTAACCACAATGGTCTCCTTTCTCAAATAGATTGAACTTTCAAGATATTTATTAGATAGGCTCACTCTTTTCTGTATAATTTCTTGTTTGTTTTTCTCAGCATTTTTTGGTCAATATTATGAAGGTGAGAAATCAATTGCATTTAAATATCCCAGGTTTTTCAGTCACCCCAACTGTTAATCTCATCACTTATGCTCCATGAAAAGCTTACTTGGGATAGATTTTTCCATTAAAGTCCTCCCCATCCCAGTCCTCCAAATTCCTGCAAAAAATATATGAAGGGGAAATGAAAGCTTGCATTTATTCCAACCTTATTACTAATTGAAAAGAAAGAAAGAAAATGAATCAACGAGATACTATTTTGTAGCTGTCCTAAGTTGATGATGTTTTGGGAAGATGAATGCTTTCAAACAATACTAGAAAGGACATAAATTGATAAAAGTTTTTTAAAGAGCAGTTAGACAATATGACCCAGGAATTCCACTTCTTATAATTTATTTTAATTAAATAATCAGAAGCACACTCAATGATTTATGTATGAGTATATCTGTCTTTATATTAGTAAAAAAGAACTGAAAAAATATAATAATAGGGGGCAAGTAAATAATACATTTGTATGACAGAGTAATATACAGTAATTTGAATGTTTTCTAATAGTGCTTAATTAAATGAAAAATTGCTAACAAATAGAATAATAAGTGAAAAAAACAGATACAAAGCATATGCTTCAAAAACATTATATGTTTTTGAGAATTGGAGATATTAGACCAAAAGATTCATTGTAATTACAGCTAAGCAGTGGAATTGTGGATATTGTGCTGTTGCTATGTTATACTTATTAATTCCATCAATCTTATAAAATATAAATATTACTTGTAATCAGAAGAAAATTAATTAGTTTTTACAATGGAACTCAAAGTAGACTTTTGCTTATATCTAAAAGAATGATCAGGTCTTTTATTTTCAACCAGTTTCTACCTTTTATAATTTGATGTTGAGTCCTTTCAACAGTTGACTTGCCTTTTGATGTATAGTCCTAATAATTCAATTCTGGCCTCCATTGACTCACAACAACTTATCCACTCATTATTAGCTATTAACTCCAAGGTAAGGGAAAATTAACAGAATATAATTAAACGCTTCAAAGCCAAGTCTATGATTTTGAAATACATAATGTAAATAAATGAAGTTACACTTCTCTCTTTGTTGTTACAAGTTCACTATAAGCTATTGTTTAAAGACAAAAGGAGTCTATATAAGGAAGAGAAACCAACAAAAAAAA
>NW_005326255.1:0-1831 GCF_000412655.1 Myotis brandtii | reverse complement strand
GGAACAAACAGGATAAATAGGCTGAATTCCAAAGCAAGGACACTTTTACACACACACACACAGTCTTCCATATCAGCCCAGGAAAGAAATGCATCATCAATGTTTATGAGGGAGATCATACAGAAACTCTCAATGTCTATTGGAAGCTACAACCATTATTCATATGTAAATTATGTACTATTTTCTATTAATTGAATATCTCAATACAACTTTTTAAAAGAGCTTTCTCATTTCAGATATTTCTACGAGTTCTAGGAAAGGGAAATTGCCAACTGGCAGTATTCTATCCCAGAAATCAATTACCTGGGAAAATTCATGTAACAAACGCACAGGTCCAGGTCTTGCATTGTCTAAAATTAAGATTTCTGTTTTAACAAATGGATTGTCTGGTTTCCCTAGCAACTGAGAGTGATAAGTGACAGAAGAAAAGCAGTCGAGAATAGACCAACCAAAAAAAAAAAAATACAGCAATTTCAGTCCATTAGATATTAGATGAAAACTGTTCTGCCTAGTTCCATGGTCCCTAAGGCCAGCATGGTTTCACTATAAAGAACAATGATTAATGCTTATTATAATGGACCTGAGTCATCATGAAATAGTTAAATTAATTCAAGCTTATTCTCTTATCTACAGCATGTAATACAATTTTGAAATGATGTTTATCAAAATTGATTAAAATAAAGAGATTTCAGAGATTAGCTTTGATTTACCCAGAAATACTTTTCTGATGCCAGGTATAGAGCATTAAATACAGCTGTCAAATAATTATAAATGAATAGAAAATAACTAATAATTATATTACTAACTAGTTAATATACAAATTAATCAATTTACTCAACAAAAACTTATGACTGAAAATTTATTGTTCTTAGCAATGAAAAGAGAAATTAGACCCATCTTCTATCTTGATGTCATCCAAATTTCTCAACAACTTTTGAGGACCAATGCTAAAATAGTTTTCTGCAAGGTCATAATCAAGATATTGTAGGAAGAGGGGAATGAGTGTGGGCTTCCTAATAATGAAGTGCTGAAAGTTACTACATAAGATATGTCTGAAATTGGCATAGAGAACAAGTAGACAACATTTCTGATTTCTGTAGCTGCTTCCCAAATCAAGTTTATTAGGCAGAACTGTAATATAATGCTAAGTATTTTGATGATTGTTGCTACATTGAAATGGTCTCTCCTACCACAGCTATAGGACAACTAAACTCCGAAAAAATATAATTAGATTTTTTAGTTAAACAATAAAGAGTTGGATACTAAGAGGACAATAAAATTGTATAATTTGTATTGGATTTGAACTCAAGATCTATGGCTATGACTAGTCTGCCAGATGCTCCAAAATGAATTTCTGTCTATTGAATTGTTCTACTAGATTGTCCTCTTACTTTAACCTTGAAGCAATTCTGTATATCAGATCAACTTTTTTACAAATACAGTACATAAAGGTGTAATAATATAATATAGTCATAAGCAAAACATACTCAGTGTATCTGAGTCAAAATTCAAATTTCTCTTCATTTTTCAAAACAAAAAAGTTCTGAATCTTTTTTTCCCTTTTAATGCTACCATAAGTCTCTCAGTTACACAGACATGAAATCTACACTTGTGATGAGTTTCCAATTTTTTAAATCAACAGTCTGGTCAATTCTCCCTTTTTCCCCATCTTCAGTGCTATGGCTTGTAGTCTTGCTACCTTTAAATTACAGCAGGTCCTCAAATAACACTGTTTTGTTCAATGTCACTTCATTATATAACATTGATGAGATACTATAGACACTTAACTCTTACTTATATCAATTAACCTATGGTAAAACTGGTTTTGTTA
>NW_005326254.1:0-1830 GCF_000412655.1 Myotis brandtii | reverse complement strand
GAAACTGGGCTCCCCTGTTTCATGTTGGGGTTAATATGGAAATACCGGGAGATCCCACCAGTAGATGCTGGATGGGCGCTGCCTGCAGACGGGAGCTTTGTTTCACGCCCCCCTCGAGGTTTCCATCTCCACAGAATCTCCTTGTGACTGAGAAAGCACTTTGGGACCATGCTTGTCTACTCAGAGGAGAAGCCATGTAGGAAGCAGAGGGTTTTCTTGGGTGCCTCCTGGAGAGCTTCGGGGTCCCCAGGCACATGAGAGCATCTGAGCAAGGAGCAGGGCGGGACCCAGGGCAGGGTGATCAGTGACAGCCACCAGTGCCCTTGGCTAGTGTTACTCCCTGACAGGCCCGTCACACCTCTGTGCCTTGCCCTGGTTAGTGGAGTCTGGGGTTTAAGTGTAGAATAAGAGAATAGAATTCTAAAAGGAGACGGGGAAAGGGAACTAAGGACCCAGGTTTCCCAGAGCTCTTCTGAGAGCAGGGAGCACCTTGGCCTCCCTGTGCATCTTGATCCACACTCTCCAGGCACTGGGTCTGCTCCTCCAGGCTGGCTGTTCCCCGCTCACAGACTCACAGTGTGTTTGGGGATAAAGGAACTTCTGAGATCATATAAACCAACGTTTGTTTCCTGATATGAGAGTCTTTGAACAATTATGTCTTGCAACATGTTGATAACTGTTATGCCAAGCAAAAGTGTGTGTGTGGGGGGGGAGGTAATGTTTAATTTGGAAAAGGCTGAGATAAAAGAGTTAAAGAGATGGTTTACTGAAAGATAATTTACAGTTTTTAATTTACTATCATAGAGTTCAGTGTTTTTAAAGCATGTTTGTTCAAAACCTTCAATAAAAAAGACACCCACACACCCACATACACAACTTAAAGTTTCATGAGACAATATTTACACTTACTATATGTAATGGCCTCTGATATCTTTTATTCTAATTTATTTCTAATTGATTTTGTTTTTCCTCACCGAGGATATGTCTTTTGTTGATTTTACGGTAGAGACAGAGGAAGGGAGAGAGAGAGAAACATTTGGTCGGTTGCCTCCCACACGTGCCTTCACATTTTGGTAAAAAGTTATATTGGCCTCATAAAACTAGTTAGAGCTAATGCACTATGAAATTCATTTATTAGATTCATAATTTTAAGTTTTCTTTCCCCAGTTCAAGAATTTTTTGATATGTTTATATAAGTTGCATTCTCTGCTGAAATTTTTCATTCTGTCATCCATTTTCTTGAACATATTAATTACAGCTATTTAAAGTCCATTTGTAAAATGGATACGATTCTGTATCATCTGTGACTCTTTTCTACTATCTCATTTCCTTTTGTTTTTGTCTTTTAACATATCTGGTAATTTTCCTGTTTAGTACTCGACTTTGTGTATAAGCAATTAGAGAGGCTCTGAATGATGTTATCTTTCTGCAGAGTAGGTCATCGTACTCCTTGGCAGCCAACAAGAATAGAAATAGATCACATCAATCTAATCAGAGAATGAGTTCACAAAAGGCAAGATTTGCGATTGCAAAGCTACTTCCTGGGTCTTTCCCACACTGAGGAGCTAGCCCTTCAAAGGTGCTGACTGAGCATAATAAATGCTCCTCCCCCCCCATTTATTAAACGAATGAATAAGTGAAAGAATGCTAGGAATAAAGGTAAAGTGTAACCATAATGGATAATTCAGAAAAATAAATATTTCCCAATATAAGTAGATTCAAGAAAAAGGGAGATGGAAGGTTAAAAAAATGACAAATGTTTCTGGACTGTGTTTAGTGGTCCGAGCAGGATCAGACACTGGGAGCAGCCTTGAGGTATTTGTTGTTGTT
>NW_005326253.1:0-1830 GCF_000412655.1 Myotis brandtii | reverse complement strand
TTTTTCCCCCAGAGACATCAGGTGCTCTGAAAGGTTGTTAAAAAGTGGGTCATAGCACAGCTGAAGTCAATGGGACAA
The DNA here is from genome assembly GCF_000412655.1 of Myotis brandtii. Lineage (NCBI taxonomy): Eukaryota > Metazoa > Chordata > Mammalia > Chiroptera > Vespertilionidae > Myotis > Myotis brandtii. Next base: position 1,752 of record NW_005326253.1, on the reverse strand, counting down.
AGGAAATGATTCTTATACTTTTGCACATACTGGCCAACAGTCATCCACTTGTCCCTAAAAAGCCCACAGGCTTTATATTCCTGGAAGAGCTTGTTTAACTCCACAGTCAGCAATTCATCTTTAGACTTTATCATGCTTTCTGGAAAATGAAGCCTGGCCACTGAATTGCTGCGCAACTGCTAAGTGTGCTTATAAATGAAGCCTTTTTATATTTACAAATCCGAAAACTGTTCTAGACTTCTCTGCCTTTGCTCTGAGACAGTACACAAAGCCAATTGAAAATTATCTGGCTCCAGATGTGCATCATAAATTGAAACTGAGATTATGGGTCGTCACTGGTTGTTCCTAGAAATGGAAAAACATGGAAGGTCCAAAAATCCCCATACTATTCAGGCTCTTTTTGTGTCCCTTCTCTTCTGCTTCTCCTGTCTCCCAGGAGCTGGTCGAGTGGATCTCATTGCACAGCTCACAACTGGAGTTATGTTTTGCCTAAGGTTAAGGCCTTCTCAAAGTAGGCTTTTTAATAAGCCCAGAGTATCTCTGTTTAGGGGGCACTTTGAGGTGGAAAATAGGGTTTTTCTAGCTTGAAGAAGAATTTTAAAAGACATAAAATTCTCAGGAGACTCGGGACATCAAGTAGCTCTTATCAAAGAACATTGTGCAAATGAATCAGAAACACATGGATTAAGTTCCTCCTGAATTAAACATGGGTTTTACACATGAAGGGGTGTGAGCAAGGGTTGAGTCTGACAAAAAGATTCTGAATCTTTGTTAAAGCACTTTGTTAAAGTATTTTAAAAATCCATTTTTAGAACAAATGAGCATGATTCCTCTATGCCAGTTCCTCTTGATTTGAAATGATGTTTGTTCTAATGTACAGAGCTGTTCCATGACCTTGGTCTTCAACAATGATCTGATAGATCAGATAGCAGATATTGTTTTCCTGGGCTTATTTTATACAATTTCATTGGGTTCTGTTCACGAGCTTTGGTGGAGGTCAATGGTCTATAAGTATTATCTCTCCTCAGGAGTAAAGTCTAGGAAGCATTTTCCACAATCAAGATCTAGTGTCATTTTTCTAACCATGGTACCTTTTCCAATAAACTTTGAGAAGATTAAGGAAAATGCATCATTATTTGGCAATTGGAAAATAGATCTGCACTTAAGACTTGTGGTCTCAGCATGGAGCAGAATGTTGAGCAACAGAGAGATGGTCTCTGCTTGCTTCTTGATTCATTTTCACAGCAATTGCAGTAAAAACAAACCAAAAAAAGTGACCTTGATAACTTTCCTTGCTTATAGCCAAGGTCAAGTCCAACTTACATTCTTTTCTAAAAATGTTGCTTTGTCACACTGCCAAGGACAAAGGAAGGTTGAATCCAACTATATATCTCTTAAATTCTTGGGAGTGTTTTAACATGGAAATAAAATGTTCTCAGAATTACCATAAAAAGATGTCTGAATTCAATGTCCCCTATGCTCCTGGATTTTGAAAACAGTGAGCTGTCTTTTAAACCTAACTTATTTTTCTTATTCATTCCATGAATCTGCTAAGCAGACACTTTTGATAAACAATGTTAAAGCAAATCTAAGTCTGACAAATGGCCAGTTTTACTATATTAATGCAGGTCAAGGAACTCATTTTACAATGACAATGCAAAGTTACCAAACTCCTTATAATACTAGCTTCCTCCAGCTATTATGCCCACATCTCCACTCTTTTTTTACAGCTCTCCCAAGTCCAGCACTGGC
>NW_005326252.1:0-1830 GCF_000412655.1 Myotis brandtii | reverse complement strand
GCCCCCCCCCCCCCCCCCCCGCCAGCTTGGTGGTCTGGGAAGGCCCTTCCTCCCATGGAACACCCTGCTGCCCCACAGAGAGGGTGCTCAGGGGGACAGACAGGTGGGCAGGTGTGCCTCAGAGCTTCTTATTGTCCACTGTGTCCAGCTGCAAGTCAGTTAGCACCCTCCACCCCCTCAGCTTCCTCCTCTCTGAATACTTTGCCGTCCCATTGCCTCCTCCAGGAGATGGGGGCTGAGCAGGGTCGTCCGGGGCTCTGGCACAAGTGCACAGTTAGGCAGTGGAGTCCAAAGAAATCTCTGCCTAAGAACTACCCAAAGGGTGGGCAGGACTGACCTGCAGCAGCTGATGGCCAGGCACCTGTTCAGGGGGCGCTGTGGGTAGTGGCTAGCCCCCTGAGTTTCACCCCCAGCCATCATGGAACCCTGTGGGCTGGACTGGAGCAGGGTTTTGGTGGCCTTCTGCTGACCAGCATCTTCTCCCTGCAGGCATCACGTGGGGCAAGGTGGTGTCCCTGTACTTGGTGGCTGCGGGGCTGGCTGTGGACTGTGTGCGGCAGGCCCAGCCCGCCATGGTTCATGCTCTCGTCGATTGCCTCGGGGAATTTGTGCGCAAGACCCTGGCAACCTGGCTGCGGAGGCGCGGTGGATGGGTGAGTGGGGTCTGGGGGTGCAGGGGTGCTGGGAAGGGGAGTGGTGCTAAAGGGGGGAGGACGAGTAAGGGTTGGGCTGCTGGGTCCAGGACTGGCCTGCTGCCCCACCTCAGTGTTGACCTCTCCCTCCACCCCCAACTCCAGCTCTAAAGACCCGCTGCCTGGCCCCTGCACTGCAGAAGGCAGCCTGGGGAGGGACTTCAGGCCTGAGAGGGAAAGGCCCAGCACTGCCCTGCCCTGCCCTCCCCACGGGGCTCCAGTGCCTAGTGAGCGATGGCATTGGTCATCTCCAACACTGTCTCCATGCCCCTAACTACTCACCTGGCCCAGCCAGACCTTGGGGGCTGCTGGGCCCTGGGCATGGGGCGGGGCACCTTCACCCATAGATCTGTTTTCTCTGTAAAATAGGTGGGACACACTGGCAGGAGTGTCGAGCTCAGCCCTCCGTTGAGGTTGCAGCCAAGGGCTGTGGTCTCATCTGAAGGGGGCATTGGGTGGGGAGGTATTGCCTCCAGGTGACTCCCGTGGCTGTGGCACCCCCAGCACAGGGACTCTGAGGCCTCTGTCCTCTCCTGCCCACTCCACTGAAGCCCCACTGGGGCTGGACATGGTGGCTTCCTGGCATGGGGCCCAGCTGCCTCCTCTCCCAGCTGAGCTCCCTTCCCTTCTCACCATCTGAATCCTCATGGAGGGGTTTGGTCCCTGCTGGAGCCTTCAGTCCCCTCCAGACCACAGACCTTCCCTTCATGGCTCAGTGCTCCCTGTCGGCTCGGCTGACACAGGTGGAAGGCTCGGGGGCCTCCGCTCCCCACTCTGTTCTCAACTGTCCCTTCCTCCCTGCAGACCGACGTCCTCAAGTGTGTGGTCAGCAGCAACCCTGGCTTCCAGTCCCATTGGCTTGTGACTGCACTCTGCAGCTTCGGCCGCTTCCTGAAGGCTGCCTTCTTTGTGCTGTTGCCAGAAAGATGAACCTGGCCCTGGAACCAGGAGGCTCTGGGCCGAGGCACTGCCCTCCTCCCGCAAAGCCCCTCCTCCCGCGAGCCCCTTCTCTGTACACCCAGACCCTCGGGAAGTGGGAACGCAGGCTCCCCTGGGCCTGGAGCTGGCCTTCAGTGCCCTCCTGTGGCCCTGCTCCATGTGCCTCTTGTGGAGCCAGAAGGTCAGGGTGACCTCCCGG
>NW_005326251.1:0-1830 GCF_000412655.1 Myotis brandtii | reverse complement strand
CTACAGCCTACAACAAGGGTTATATTAGCAACTTGTAGAAAGTGCTACCATTGCAACAATTAATGGGAAAGAAGAAACCTGCTGTTGGTGCCAGTGATCAGAAAAGCCTTCGCCGAAGCAGTGACATTTAACTGGGATTTCAGCAGACACAGGAGGGTGAGAATGCCCTGGCAGAGGGAACAGAAGGTCTAGGTTAGGAGCCCATGGCTGGAATGATGGGGTTGGGGATGGATTGGGTGAGAAGTAGCAATGCTTTATGGTTTGAGCGAAGGAGGTAGGTGCTGGGTACAGAAGCTCAGGAGATATGTCCTTCATGGCTTGTGTGACTGGGAGACAGCGGTGGAAAATGGAGCTGGGACTTGGACTAACAGAAACCACTGTTTGATTCTGGAAGGATTTTCTTCTGTGGTGTCCCAATGCTGCCTTTGCAGAGAATAGGTGCCACTTCATCGAATACCTTCTACATGCTGTGCTGAGTAGCTATGTTACCGCCCATCCTTGCAACAATCCTGCATGGTCAGTATTTTCTCTATTTACAGAAAGGAAGAGAAGCCCTAGGTGCCTGAGACTGCACAGCGTGTAACACATGCAGCCTGGTTTGGTGCAGACACTGATCTCAGTGGCCTGGAAATTATAAAAGCTGAAGAACAGCTGAATTCAAGTATTCTCCCGCCCCAACCTCTGCCAAAAATACCATCTCGAAATGCCTTGGGACCCCCCCTGGTCCCTGATGCTGCCGGCCGGCTCTGCAGAGTCTGTGCAGGTGATTTATGCTTTTCTCTCTTCCAAGAGACCAGAGCTTATTGCCTTGCTGGGCAAAGCGGCAGCAGATCCCTGCCCCACCCCATCCCCCCCCAAAGCAAAGATTTCCAATTACTGCTCTGCAGAAAATGTCAAAAGCATTATTCAACTATTCATTATCCCGGGTTTTGTAATTTTTCATATGTTTTTACTCTTATCTGCTAGCACTTGAAAAAGACCAGCTTTTTCCTCTTAAGAGCTTAATTTGCAGAGCTGTGCAGTCTCCCTATTATGTTCTTATCATCCTCTCCCTGTGGTAGGCAGAATGACAAGGATGACAAAAAAAGAACCAACAATATTTGAAGGTCTTCCTGAAAATCCATGGGCATGAAGGATCCGAAAAGCCCGAGGTTTCTGGTCCTCCGGTGACCTGGAACAAGGCCAAGGCTAATGGCGTGCGCATCACAGTCCACTCAGCACAAGGACCAACACCTCCCCCCAGGGCCACGAAACTGGCCTCTGAGGATTTCCCTCAGAGGCTTAACTGGGGGTGGGGGTGGGGGTTAAGTAGCTCTGAGGTGTCAAGAGATTCCCCCCAAATTCTTATACCAGGGTCAGATATACTTTGGCACCCCAAGGACCCGAGCCCAAGGGTGGCTTGGGGTGAGTGGTGAGTCGTACCCCGTCTTCTTTGGCCTCCGCCCCATTCTTTTCTAAAGCAACTGGCATTTTTCTCGGTGCTGTGGAAAGGCAACTCCAAGTCCCCTGGCTCGCTCTCCTCCACCTAGATGGCGCCCAAAGCCCCGCCATTTGGAAATTCTGAGCTGCCATCTCCCCGGACCCGTTTCTTCCCAGACACTCAGGTTTCTGAAGCCAGCGCACCAGGACTCCGGGTTGATCCCGGGAACGCGCTGCCCGCGGGGCGCCGGGCTCGGGGAACCCCCGCCCACCTTGTCACTCCAGCTGGGGAATCCCCGCCCCCCGCCTCTGTCACTCTGGGAAGGGAGTTCCCGCCCCTCGCGTCCACCAGTGGGAGGGAATCCCCGCCCATCCTCGGGGCTCCGCGCATCCCCAGCGCCGCGCCGCCGG
>NW_005326250.1:0-1829 GCF_000412655.1 Myotis brandtii | reverse complement strand
TTAGGAAGGTTGAGAACCACTGCTTTAAAGAGAAGAGTAAGACATTCTAATTCCTAAAAAAAGGATATTCTCTCATCTTAATTCTAAATCTAATTTCTCATGTGAGCAAGTAATTAGTGATATAATTAACAAGCTGAACAAAAATTATAGTAAATTTAAAATGAATGAATTTTATTTGCTGAGTGTTTGTGTTTATTTTGTTTTACATTTAGGATAGGCTAAATGAATATACTTCAAGCTTAAGTGATCCAAATTAGTCCGAACTCCGAGCAGTCTAGAGATAACAACACGTCTTCAAATATAATTTCTCTTAACCAAAAATAGGATAAGAGTTGAATAGCATAAATTAAAAATCTATAACCTTTAGTGATAGCCTGAAGGCTGTTATTTTCACATTTTATTTCATATTCATTCTTAGGGCAAAGCTCCTTGAGGGTAACAGGCCTATTTTCCAGTTCCTTTGTTCACAGTGGACATTCAGCTAATATTAAGACTAGACTGATGAGACAGAAAACAAACCTTGTTACTAATGGTTTTGTTCTTTTTGGTGAAGGTTTTTTTTTTTAATTTTCATTTTTACCTTATAACAGTCTCCGCCAGGAATGATTTCCTGAATATACACAAAGGGACCTTCATTCCGGTTAATTCCTCCGAGGATCTTCAGACCGAGGCCTGTTTCCTTGGTAACGGTAATCATCTGCAAGGCAGGATCCCTAAGATAAAGTAAATTAGCACTCACAGGTTACAAGAGATCTTACGAGGTTCTCCTTAAACTACTTGTTGAATCAAATTCTTGGATCTAGATAACTCAAAGTACTCAGTACATTCTAGCAACTACATGTTAAAAAGTATGGTGAGACAAAAGCAATCAAATGTATTGTCTTATCTGTAATTTTCATTTTCTCTACAAAACAACCAAACCATAAAAAAAAATTACAGCAATAATGCTTATTTCTTTGGAAAACAAACAAAAATAGTTCAAAAATATAATAGAGATAAATTTTAAAAATGTATTAAAGGTGATAGAAAAGATTTGCTTTTATTGATTTTTAGACTATTTAATATTGAACAATTCCAATACTAGATATTTTAATGAGTTAGGTAAGTGACTTTAAAGTAAAAGTGGCCATTTAAAGCAAAAGAAATATAACCTCCATTTGAATTGCAAAAAAAGAAGTTTATCCTTTTAATTGGGAGAAGTATTTTCCTGGTACAAAGCACTGCTCCAGCTGTGATTTCCATCAGACAGAAAAGCAATGCCATCAGAAAAGAAGAACGTGTCTAAACGTTCTGGGAAAGGTATCCCCCCAGGTTACATCTTAGAACCCTCTGGTCAGAGCACTGACTTTCTCCTATGGGCTTGATTTGCACTAAGTAGTTGGAAAAAGTTCTGTGCTGAGCTGCTCAGCACCAAGACATGGAGCTCTGTGCACACTCTGCAGCTAGGCCTGGCTGGTGCCGCTTGGAGACTGGACCTTTCCAGTGGTCAGAGGAGGAAGCATCAGGGAAAGACCCCTGAGTTTAACTAGCCGGACACCCTTCTCCAGGGAAGACCCGTGAACCTGAGTCAAAAGGCTGGTACACCTTGTTTACCATGTAGGCAACAGGAGATGTCTAATGTATAGCAGAACCTAGTAAAGAATGAATCACTTTGAGAAAAAATATATATAATTACGTGGTTCATGGACATATATACACATATATAACCTTTATGTATATTTCTATGTATATGTAAAAAGAAGCACTGAAAAAAACCACAAGAATAAAAATGGTTATCTAGGTGAGAAATGAGGCCGCAGAGTGAAGGACAAGCATGCAAGCAAGCCTTC
>NW_005326249.1:0-1829 GCF_000412655.1 Myotis brandtii | reverse complement strand
GTGTCATAGGTTCGCCATCACTGATATAGACTATTGTCATCACCCAAAAAGTTTTATCCTGTTCTCCTACTGTGAATCTCTTTCTTGTTCCCCAGTTTCCATACCTACTTCTAGCTCTAGGAATCCTGATGTGTCTGTGGTCATGCTGATTAACTTTGGCTTTTCTAGAATGTCATAAGAATGACATATTAGTTAAATATTCTTTTGAGTCAGGTTTCTGCTCAGCATAACATTTTTTTGAGATTCATTCACACCATTGTGTATATAACTGCTGCATTATGTGTAGTATTTCATATTATAGATGTGTCATAATTTGTTTTCCCCAATCACATGTCTATGGAAATTTGGGCTGTTTCCAGTTTTCAGCTATTATAAATAATGCTGTTATAAGCATTAATGTACAAGTATTTGTGTAGATTTTATTTATATTGCATAAAGACCTAAGAGTGTAATGACTGGGTCATATTTAACTACATAAATAACTGCAAAACTATTTTCCAAAGTGGCTGTCATATTTTACATTCCCATCAGCAATATGAGAATTCCAGTTGTTCCACATCTTTACCAACACTGGGTATTGTCAATCTTTCTAATTTTAGACATTCTGGTGTGTGTATAGTGGTATTTTCATTTTCTTAATAACTAATGATGTTGAGCAACTTTTTGTGTAGTTTTTTGCCATCCATATATCTTCTCTAGTAAATGTATATTAAATTATTTGCCTTTTTTCTTATTGGTTTGTTCATCTTATTATTGAGTTGTAGGAATTCTTTATGTAGTCTCAAAAAATTTTCTCTGTGAGATATTTGTATTGCAAATATTTTCTCCCAGTCTCTGGCTTTCCTTTTTATTCTCTTAATGGTGCTTTCAAAGAGTAGAAAGTTTTAAGTTTTGACAAAATTGGTAGCACTGTTCTAAACACTTAGTTAAAAGGCAGAGACTGACTCTATGTTATCTACCTGAAACTAATACAATATTGTATGCAACTCTAATTGAAAAATAAATCTAAATTTTTAAAAAGGCAGAGGTTGATAGATGGATAAGAAAACAAGACCCTATATGTTGGCTAGAAAAACACATTTTAAATATGAAAACATAGACAGGCTCAAAGCATAGAGTTGGAGAATGATATACCATACAAACAAGAAGCATAAGAAGACTGGAGTAAATATTTTACTATGTGAAAAAAGGTTTTCAAGACAAATGATATTATTAGAGAAGCAGAGGAATATTTCATAATGATAAAAGGAATGATGTATCAGGAAGACAATAATCATAAGTATATGTGTTTATTTACAGAGTTTTTAAACACATGAAGCAAAATTTGCAGAATTAAAAGAAGCAGGAAACTACAAGGTCATATATTAAGAGAGTTTAATAGTTGTCCATTGGCAATTGGTAGGATCAGACATAAATCTGTACATTGCTTAAGTCTAATTTGTACAGAGCATTAGACCCAGTCATTGAAGAACACACAGTTTTTCAGGTTCACCTGGTACATTTATCAAATAGAGCATGCATTTAAATTAATTTAAAAGAATCAAAATCAGATGAAATATATTCTCTGCTGATAACAGAATCAAACTAGGAATTAATCAAAGTAAGATATCTAGGAAAATCTCCCACATACTTCAAAATTAAACAAAAACAATTCTAAATAATTTTTGGGTCAATTAATGTTTAACAATTTTTTTCTTCAAAAAACTTTTTAATAAAGGACAAATGGGAAAAACCTTCATCAACTCTTTCACAGAGTTTTTGTGAAGAATAAGGGAAATGAGGGAATTGAGATAAAATTGCTTTGACTCTTTGGAGGTGATGTACAAATA
>NW_005326248.1:0-1829 GCF_000412655.1 Myotis brandtii | reverse complement strand
TTTTTTGACACCTGCACTGGGATATTTGCAATCTTCTCCAATTGAGTGTCCAGACTGGGACTTTTGATCTTCATCCCGTGGCCCATCCTGTCTTCTCCACCCCTGTAAATGACTATTACATTTTCCAAGTGCTTAGATTAAGAAACCTTGTAGTGCCCTATCTTCTTTTTCTCTTACTCTATATCCAAATCCATCAGCAAATCTACTTGAATGTATCTAGAATCTTATGATTTCTCACCCTATCTGGACAATTGAAATTGGTCCCGCATTCCTGTCTTGTCACATTACAGTGTGTTCCGCATGATGTGGCCAGAGACATCTTTTTAATCCTGTCAGATCACGCCACGCTCTGCTGCATACCTCTAATGGCTGCCCATCTTGGTCAGAAAAAAATCCTCTGACTCTGGTCCTGCCACACCCCCTGCCTCAGTGCCTTTGCTCCTGCTGACATACTCTTCCCCCAGATACTCATGGCTTAGCCTTATACCCTCACCACTGTCAGGCCTTAGCTTAGATGTTGCCTCCTCACATTGGTCTTCCTTATGACCTGAAATGGCTCACCCTATCACTTTCTATTCCACTATCCGGTGAACTTTTCTTTAGCATGCCTACCCCTAACATATATTTGATTTTTAAAAATTTATTTATCATATATCTTTCTTCACAAGAACACAGCTCTGTGAAAACCTAATTTTGTTCATTACTTTCTTGGCACTTAGAACAGTGGGTGGTTCATACCAAATGCTCAGTAAATCATTTTTGAATGATTGAATGAAATGAATATTCAGCTGTTAGCCAGCAAATACTGCTGATAGATTCAGAAAAAAACCTTAAAGAAACAAGTATTGAAACAAATCAAGTAGTGTTTGCTACACAGCTGAGTGAAGTACAGAGGTAGCTTCCCCTTCAGTAATAAAGCATACAAAGTGGTATTCTTCCGTGAACCAATTATAGAAAAACATGCCAGAAAAGCTGTGATCTAACCATAAATAACTTTACTAGAAACAATGTTCTAATGGAACAATTGTTTAAAATAACATTTGATGGAGTGGCTGCTTTGACTGGAATAGAAAGAGGACACTGGGGTCAGGTTACAGGAATAGCTTCACTCTTGAAATTTACTGTGTAGTAATTCATAACCAAACTAATGCTGCAAAGCAGGTGAAACCAGAAGTGCACAATGCGCTAGAGGCGATCATGAATTTGATTAATCTGATTTTAACAAGTGGGAGAGCTGTACAAAGTGCCAACATCTTCGCAGTACTTTGTCCCAGGATGGACAATGACCATAAAGGTCTTACACAACAGGGAGTTTGCAGTAATCTCTTTTTACAAAAGGACAAATGTACCAAATTTGCTGACCTTTTCTTGTGACAAGTGGATGTTAGCAGTGTGCTATCTAAGCACCATATTTTAGAAAGGAAAAACAAAACAATTATTTTTTGCCTTCATGAAAAACATGGTGTTTTAACAATAAGAGAATTTTATGAAAAAATATTTAAATGATGTGTAAAGGGCTCATGATAGTGCCTGCCACATAGCAAGCACTCAATAAATATTGGCTATTATTATCATTATATCTCCTTCCCCAAATTCTTCTCTATAAGTAGATTACAATCCTTTTGAGAGCAAGAAATGGTATCTGATCTTTCCCCATCTCTCTTTTTCCTTCCTTACCTGCACTACCAAGCACAGTGCCTTGCTCAATTCAGTTCACCTGAACCTTTTAATTAACACACATTTATTGATCATATTATGGACAAAGCCCACCCACAATTGTTTTGAAGTCTTTCACCTAATTTAATCCTCACCACTATCCTAAATTTTAA
>NW_005326247.1:0-1829 GCF_000412655.1 Myotis brandtii | reverse complement strand
TGATCTCAAAGGTCCCTGCAGCTCTAACTGGTATGACGCCTGTGCTTCCAGTTGAGGAGAAAATGGCAGAAATAGGCTGCAGAGATGAATAGACATCTGCCAATAACTGCACCGTGTGCAGAGTGAATGGATACGGCTGATTCAGTAACTATGTTGAACTCTTACATGAGCCACTTCTGGATTAGGTCCTGCCATAGAACCGTGCCTACCCTCATGGGGCCTTCATTCCAGCGGCCTGATCTGGGAGACCAGCGCTCCCAGGACCACGTGACACTCAGCCCTCGCTGCTACTTTTTGGGGGCTCCGTGCCCTTTAAGCATTCTGGGGACGCTGCCTGAGAAGCACATTGATCAGACTGCTACCTTCATAAATAAACCCAAATTGGCTCTCGTTTTCTATCACCCCACTGGGTGTCTGCCCCTTAGACTATTTTGTTCTCTGCTTGATTCTTTATTCCAGCACCGTGTTCATTTCTAATCAGACTGGAAATGGAATATGCATTGGGGACTGTCTGAAACGGGAGCCTAATTATTTATCATGTTGTCTTCCCTCCTTTCCTTTTTAGACTCCACCACCTACATAGATTTTTGGATGTGTTTATCACATATGCCCTACTTGGCTCTCTTTACAAAAATCCTAGGAAAAAAACCACTTTTCTACCTTCATTTTTCCAATACTTTCATCTTAGTCTTTCCAAGAGGCCATAAAAATAAATCAATTGTACTTTAAACAGCCATTTACTGAGCTCTTACTGCATACTGAGCACGAGGCAAAGCTTTTGACCTGCATGACCTTGTCTGATTTTTGGAAACTGTTTGAGGCAGGTGATATTAGCATCCACTTTTATAGCCCTAAGAAGTTAACGAAGAGGTCCCAGATTACCTGGTTTGTACAAAACATTTTTCAAAGAATACCTCCGGGGAATTCTGATGTTTGGTAGGTGCATTACAAAATTTCAAAACTTGGTCTCCTTATCATGAGTTTGAGTGGTTTGCATTAAAATGAGGAATATCACACTGGGTCAGAACCAGGGTTTGCTCTGGCCTTTGTTGTGCCTTGGGCCATTGCTATGTTTTCCCAGAATAAGAGTATTTCCTTACGTGGTCTCTCAAAAGTTAGGAATGTGGTCCCTCTATCAAGTGAGTTAGGCACTTCTTTCTCTGTGGCCCATCCGGACCTTATTTATACAGGCACAGCACTTAGCATGTACATTATAGAATATTTGTATACATATTTATCATCCGTCCAACATGTGAGCTCCATGCAGTCCTGGGCCACACCCTTCATCTCTGAAGCCCGGTGCTGGGCGCACATTGGCATACAATGAATGTTCATGGAATACACAACATTTTTAAATTTCCTAAATATCCTAGTTATAAACTAATATAACTATTAGTTATAGAAACTTATTATATATTCATGAACTCACTGAAATTATTTTTAAAGCTTGTTTCCAACTTGTACCACCTCTTAACAAGTAGCCTAAGTTAACTGTCTGTTGGGTAAAATATTGCTTTCTTCTATTTATTGTAAAAATATTTCCTTCCAATTCCCTAGAGGTTTAACATAATGATAACGTTTAAAAGCAGCACCTTCCCTTCATCACATTGTTTTTTTTAAAGATTCTTTCTTGTTTTTCAGGAAGGTGATGTCTGGCCCAACTCATCAGCTGAAATCACTGTGTACTTCAACCCTCTGGAAGCCAGGCTCTACCAGATGACTGTGTACTGTGACATTTCAGGTGAAGACTTCTTCTGTGTGGTAAAGGCAGGCTAGCAAGTGCCCAGAGCGTCAGTGGGATGTGTGTGTGTGTGTGTGTGTGTGTGTGT
>NW_005326246.1:0-1829 GCF_000412655.1 Myotis brandtii | reverse complement strand
CTCCAGAGTCCCCCAGTCCTAGGCACTGTCCCTCTCTGCCTGCTGTGCCAAAGGAATGGCACAACCTTCTTCCAGCCCCACTGGCCCCACAGCCTCCCACTGAGTCTGGGGTTCTCTCCTTCACCCGATTCAGTCTTTCCTACACCAAGCAGCCCCTCGTGTGTCATGTTGGAAAGTCGGAGTTCTGGGTCCCCGTCCTGCTCCTGCTCCGCCACCACGGCTGCTGATTCGCAGCGGACAAGCCGCTCGCCCTTGGGCCCGGCCTGCCCGTCACAAGCTAAGACGGCGAGTTAGACATGTCCGGGCTCTCCCAGATGAAATCCCACCCTCAGTCATCACTGAAGACATCAGGAGCTTCTGCTCGGCCACAGATGCCCTGCTACCGTCAGGATGTCTTTACATGTAAAATGCTTTCCTTTTCCTTTTCACATGTGCTTCTCATCTGTGAGCTCAGCTGATTCTCTGGTGTCCTGGGAGGTGAAGGTGTGTCCAGCGGGGGTTCCCCAGATGTCACGTGGAATTAGTGCACTGTGTACACCTGGCTCGGTGTCGGCTAAATATGGACAAATCTCTGCCTCAAAGTTCCTCAGATGCTTCCACTCATAAGGAGCCATAAGGAGCATGTCCCACCCTCACTTTACCGGGGAGCCCCCCGTGTACAGCAGCTCGCAGGACTGGGCTCCACGGAACACACTTTGGGAAAAGCTGTCGAGGTTCTGAGTGCAGCGAGAGCAAGGACGAGTGTCATTCACGCTACGATGTCCAGAGCGCGGCCGAAGGCCCGGTCAGCACACGCCCGAGGGCAGACAGACTGCCTGACAGTCGTCTTGTTGCTGTGGTTGTTTTGTCCTGAAGGCAGCAGGGGCAGTGGGGCAGGGGCCGGGATGCCAGGCCACGCGCTGGGCATGACAGCAGGGCTCAGGCGGTCTCCTGACTTCCTCTCGATATGGACTCAGGAGGCTGCAGCTCCACAGAAGGGGCCCCCCGTCCCTCTGCCCACAGAGGAGCCCCCTGAGGGGCTGACCGACCTGTCTTAGGCAGCGGGGCGCTGTTCACAATGGCCCACTGACCACCCCACTTGCAGAACTGCAGCTCTGCTGGGCCAGGCCCATCCCTCCAGGAAAAGGCTGGACAGCAGGCACCTGCGTGTCCCCCAGGACACGGCCAACCCCGAGGCTCAGATACTCACCGGAAGCACAGGGCCCCGCTCAGAACCATCCTGCCCTTCAGCGTGCAGAGCGGACGTCCTGTCGTGAAATAACTGGTGTTAGGAGGAGACAGGCTGAGCTGGTAGGGGCCTGGGGAGCAGGCAGCCTCCGACCCCCAGCATGTGAGCAGCCCCCACAGAGCAGGGGATCCTGGTCTGGGGTCAGGAGAGAACCCCAGTCCTGATGGGAGGATGGACTGAGCTCCCGGGGACACCTGAGAGCACTCCCTTCTCCCGAGGAGCCACTGTGTCTGCCTGCTCCTGTGGGGACCAGGGCAGCACGGATGCCTGGCCTTTAATAACATGCCAGGGAGGGGCCTGAAACTTCCCCAGACAGGACGAGCAGGGTTCCCCACATGGCTTCACACCCCCCTCTCTCTCCCAGGGAAGGAAAGTTCTGGAGACCGTCTTCCTCCCAGCAATTCTGAACATTTCCGGGGTTTCTGGCTCCCCCTGAACACTGGGTTCCTGGACCTCAGGCCCTTCCAGACCCAAAGGTGTCAGTGCAGAAGCAGCTCAGGGAAAGTAGACTAACAACCCCCGCTCCCTCCCTCTCTCCTTACTTCCTCCCTTCCTCTTTTCTTACCTCCCTCCCTCCCTTCCTCCTTTCTTACCTCCCTCC
>NW_005326245.1:0-1829 GCF_000412655.1 Myotis brandtii | reverse complement strand
GGTCGCGACCCACAGGTTGAGAACCGCTGCAGTCTAATCCCTCTACATCTCTCATTGGCCGAGTTTTCCGTGTGAGGAACTGCAGGTCAGAGGCTACGTAGCCTGTCTGCCTGGGGACATCATTCCCCAGGGGGAGCTGGTGCTGGAAGCCAATCGCGTCTGGGGACCAACCCCACAAACTCTCCCTGGGCCCCAAGGCGTCCGCCCGTGGCTGTGCTGTGTCTGCGCCCATCAAATAGGGCCAGCAACCCTGCGGCTCCGCGGGAAGGCGGGTGCCAGCTCAGGGGGGCCTGGTCTGGACCCTCCCTTGGGAGCTGTGTGCCTTGGGCCAGAGTAGCAGTCGAGCCTCCCTGGCCTCCAGTGTTTTAAAGGAAATAGGCCCCACCTGGTCTCTCTGCAGAGGAAGCAAAGGTACCTGGGAGCCTGGGGGCGGGGCTTGCATTTTCCCAGGTCCCTTGGCTCTGACCTCCTACCTCTCAGGTAAAGTGGAGGATTCTCTTACTGCCTCTTTGCTGTTCCTTCCATAGCACCTGGTCTCTGAGGAGAAATACACCTTTTGCTTTTTTTCTTCTAGAAGTTTCTTCTCAAGAGCATGTGTGTCAGAGGTGATTTGGATGGGACAGAGCTGACAGAATGTTCCCTGCCTCTTCCCTGAGCTTCCCAGCCAGTCGGTCCTCAGCTCCTGGCTCCCAGCCTGCACCTGGGCGTTTCCTGCCCCTCTACCTGCTCTTTGCTTTGGTGCCAGGAGGGCGCTAAACGTGAAGACTCAGCGAGACCCCACTTTCCTCGCAGCCAGCACTGAGTCAGGGCGCAGAGGGGAAGGCCGAGGCCGAGAGGGAGGCAGGGACCGGCTCTCAGGGGGCCTCTGACTCCAAGCAAAGCACCTGAGCTTGACCCAGAGGAGCACAGGGCCGCTGGAGTGTGGAGGGTTCTCCTACGGCTGAGGGGCTTCTTCAGCTTAAGAAGTTCAAGGGACTGTTAGAGGCTGGACTGACTGAGACCCTTCCGTAACATTGGGCTGAAGTGACATTGTGACCCGTGACCATGAACCTTCTACTCCTGCAACCCGGCAGGGCCCGGGCCTTGAAGTTCTGTAGCAGCAAGAAGGACCTCCAGGGACTGCATGGACCACCGACAACATGGTAAGTCAATTAAAGCCTGGGTCCAGGTTCAAGTTCTAGCTGGGCCGGGAGGTCTTCGGTGAGGCTTTGACGCGAGGACCGTGAACTCTGACCAAGAGGCTCCTGCTGGATTTAGGAACCCGAGTTCCGTCCGCCCATCTCTGTTTGCAGGGCCAGCCCAAGCCCTCCCCTGCCTCAGCTGCCGCCACTCACACTGCTGTCTGGGCCCTGCGCCCTCCTCCACAGGCCGCCAGTCCGTGTCACCTGGGCCTCTGCAGGCCCAACAGCAGGCTCCTGTCTGCAGGTTTAACAAGCAAAGCCCAAGTCAAGAAGGCTGGGGCCGGGGTTTTATGGGGGCTCTGGGCCAAGTGGCTCAGCCAGGAATTCAACCCACTGCCCTCTGTCCCCCGGGAGCTGCAAAACGCCAACAGCTCTGGTAAAACAGGAGAGCGATTTCCCCAGCAGGAGCCCGG
Source organism: Myotis brandtii (assembly GCF_000412655.1). Taxonomy (NCBI): domain Eukaryota; kingdom Metazoa; phylum Chordata; class Mammalia; order Chiroptera; family Vespertilionidae; genus Myotis; species Myotis brandtii. The sequence continues at coordinate 235 of NW_005326245.1, read as the reverse complement.
AGCCCGGGAGGAGCTGAGTGAGCCTGCCCCGTCCTCCCCGCCCTCGGCCTGGCTCAGTAGATCGCAGGCTGTAAGGGCTCTGAGGGCCCGGAGACAGACAGCACAGGGTGGCTGCTCAGAGGGGCAGCGCCAGGATGGCGTTGATAGAGATGAACACACCACCTGAGGGGATTGCAGAGGAATCAGGGAGCCGGTCCATAAGCTTAAAGGGGAAGCTCAAGGCTGTGACTGTGCA
>NW_005326244.1:0-1829 GCF_000412655.1 Myotis brandtii | reverse complement strand
CCAGACACCGCAGAACTGGGGTTCTCTTAAGACAGGGCAGGCCCTGTTGCTAGGAAATTTTCACCAAATTACAAATATCAGTTAGTCCGAGTTCTTCCAAAATACTAAGCTAAAAATGTCAGTCCACTACACTAAAAGATGAAAATGTAAAAGGGCACCATTCTTGCAGCAAAGAATGGATATCTAAGAGCTATGCTTTCTGTCCTCAGCTACTTGTAACCTTTCCCCAAGCTTCCTCCTCAGTACCAATCCCCAAGTGTTTACAGCTTACTTTACTAAATGGATCCTGGCAACACTCAGCATCCATCTGCACCTGGGTTAGCATTATGGTTCACAAATATCAGAGGACAGTGGGACTAAAAATGGTGGCATTTTTCTCAATTCTGAAATCTTTGAAAATAGCATGTACATTTCTGCTTTGCTCCCAGAGATGTGAAACTGACCTACAAATGGGCACATGCACAGAAAACTCAGGCTAATGGTCACTTCATTTCTCTCGAATACTGAAACCAGAAAGGATGAGCCTCATAAAGTACATATAAGTAACTCCTGTGTCCTTACCCAGTCAAATGAGGTGTTTCCCTGGTCTTTACTGATGATGTTTATAGCACAAATAAATGCGAATGCTAGAATCATCGAAGAAATGAGATTCGGTGCAATTTTAACACTTCCCACACTTTCATTAAATTTGTCTTCACATACTGCCTACCTAGACAAACGCTACAACAATCACACAGAAAAGCTCCCGTAATAAGCATGCTCTAGTGATATCTTGATTTGAACTGTGTCAAAAAATCAGCATCCTACATAACACTTCATAAATTGTATTTTTTTCTCTACTTATCTATGAAGCCACACAAAAGAAAAATAATCTCATCTACACTTAAGGTAAAATCTAATGGAGGATGAAGTTACACTTAGCCATTTAATATTACCGCATTCAATCATCACTACTACATGTCAGTGCGTTCAGAGGACGTCACTCATTCATTCATTGTTGAGGGCTGCAAGGAGTTGTTTAAGACTTAAGCTAGTGACTCATTTCAGTGTGGCTGTATTCAATTTGTCTTGATGTTAACCCACTTCAGCCTTTTCCTACAACAGCGGGAGGATAAATATAGCTAATGTTCAGACTGTGGCTCTCTTTCTAGATAATTACTGTTACAGTGCACAAAGGTCTCAAGATTTGATTAGGCAAAGGGCATTGCACAGACACTGTGTGAACATGGTAAAGAAATGGCCTAAGTAGTCCACACTAAAAAAGCAAATGTCTCTTTGTTTTGTTCTCATGACTGAATTATATAATATACCAGACTAAAACAGATGCAAGGAAAAGGAATAAAAACTTAATTATCCATTTTCCAGCTCTCACCCTGTGCTCCTTGATCCAGCGCTCCATGTCATTCTCAGTCAGGTAGTAGGCTTTAATGTAGGTTTCCACGAATTCTTTATCAGGAATGGGTCTAATATCTGTTAGTTTTTCAAGCTTCATTAAAAACTGTTGAAAGTCCAATTGCATCAAGGCACGACCCTCATTACTACACTTCTTGACATTGGCATATCTAAGATACACAATAATAAAAACACATAAATGATGAGATGACTAGAAAAAGAAACCTTTAGGTACTTAAACTATTCTCTAATCCCACACTGGACAAATTCTCCATTTACAGGGGGAAAAGCCCAGGAACATGAAGTCGGGAGGACCGGACTGTGTTCCAGCACTGTCACTCAGCAGCCCTTGTACCTATCTGGGCCTCAGGGTCCAAATTTGCAAAGCAAAGAGACCTGAGAGCATCGAAGGTTCTTTGCTGCTCTACAAGCTGTTC
>NW_005326243.1:0-1829 GCF_000412655.1 Myotis brandtii | reverse complement strand
ATTATAATTATAATTATAAAGTTTAAGTAAACTATTGAGTAGAAAAAGACATGTTTAGATTGAAATGAAGGTGAAATAAACTAACTAAACTTCCAGACTCTATGGCCACCACTAGGCGAGTAACTGGTCCACTTGGTGGAAACACTGAATTATGAATAGATTAGGCTTCAAAGTCATCCCCTCTGAGTGGCCTTTCCTGATCCCTCCCTATTTCACCCCAACAATTGTCCACCCCCTCCTCTGTGCCAATGTCCTGTGCATGTGGCTACTGTAGGACCCATCTGCCTTACAGGTTTGCTTACTGGCACCCCCCTAACACATAAGAAATTGGGAGCCCCTAAATTGTCCAGACATCTCAGTTGTTTTGTATCCCTAGTTTGCTGCAGAGTGATGCACTTGTAAAATATTTTGGAAGAAAAGGAAGGTATACTGGCAGGTTATTCTAAATTAGTTTCACAGGTTTTCTTCAGAGCAAACTTGGCAGGGCCTCAATATCAGCTCCTGACACTGACCATTCTCGCTCAGAAGATACCAGCACTGAACTTAAGTAGTAGAAGCAGTAAAGTAGACTGGACCACTTTTCATTTCTTGTTAGAACAAAGACATAACTGTAATCTATAACTCCACTCTCCCTCTCTTTGTCATGCAGAAAACTCCAGAGAAGAGAAAGCTGATGCAATGTCTGTCAAAGGGGAGAGAATTTGTATCTAGTTGAGTCCCAGTTGTAGCTTTATGGTTGTATTGATGGCTTTGGAGGGGCAGTCCTCCTCAGCTACAGGATAGAACTTGTCTCATTTTCTATCACCAGCCCCTATCACTTCATATAGAATTCCAGAATTCTGATAAACTGTCATGTGGAAAAAATGATAAAGTGATTTATGCTCAATTTTTGCTGGAAGGGAGAAATGCAAGGGCTGTCAGTCTTGAGTCTTGAGAACAAATGAGTTACAGTTCACGAGGCAGCTCAATAAGGCTATCATTTCCCATCAGCTCCCATCACTGACAGCCCAGATTTACTGGCTGGAGAATGGGAAGGGGGCCGCGATTTGGTGCCAGGTGAATCGGCACTATTATTCTATCAACCAGCCTCATATAGACAGGAGGCTACCATGAATATTTGATGCTATGTCTTCCCAGAAATGCTAGTGAAACATTGCATTACTTTTCTTCCATTTGCTGGGAGCCTCTCCACTCTATTCACATGCATGTGCATCTCTTTGAAAAATGACCACTTAACCACAGAGGCATTGGGATTGTTTGTTTTTGCTGCTCCAGCTGGTGGCATGTTCCTTTGGCAGTCAGGGCATGCAGTACACTAATTCATTGTCCTGCGTCCTCACAGGATGCACTGAAAAAATCCCTCATCTACCGAGATGTTCCCTACATTACATCTATCATTATCCATCTGACACAGTGGCAGAGAGCGGACATCCTCCGGCCCCCTATGTGCTCATAGAAATCAGACTTTAATCTGTGGCATTTGCTGTGTTCTCTAGGCAAATAAAAGGTAGAGAGGTGGGGGTGGATTCAGATTAGACCGAAAAACAATTCTTGTTGATTTTCTTTGAAGTAAAATGCATAACTTTATAGAATCTAAAGTACAATAGTCCTTTTTTTCCTTGAGGCATTAGTTTTCAGTGGGAGGGTCCTTACCTCAATACATTACGCATGGTAGGGTTTGTTTTCATAGGAAGCACATTGTAACCTTTGCTCTCTGGAGCCAGGGAAATGTATTTCTCAAATTTCAAGGAGAAAGATTAGTATTCAAAATCAACTCAGGATGGTTTCATCATTACCCAGTGTAATTTTCAGAGTATCAGTTCAAAACA
>NW_005326242.1:0-1829 GCF_000412655.1 Myotis brandtii | reverse complement strand
TATATGCATGCATACAAGTCCTTTGGTTGATCTCTGCATTTAATGTTTTTGAGGAAACACCTTGCTGGTTTTTACAGCAGCTGTGCCATGTTACACTCACACCAGCACAAGGACTCCAATGCCCCCACATCCTTTTCAACACTTATTATTTTCTACTTTTTGAATAGGAGCTATCTTAATGGGTACGAAGGGGTATCTTATAGTGTTTTTTTATTTGCATTTATCTGATGACTAGTGATGTTAGGCATCTTTTTATATGCTTATTGGCCATTTGTATATTCTTCCTTAGAGAAATGTCTACTCAAGTCTTTTGCCTGTGTTTTAATAGAGTTGTTTGTTTGAGGATTGCTTTTTCACGTGTGAAATCCTCTCTCCTCCACCCACCGCTCCCAGGCTTGACAACCTCCGACCAAACAGCTTCCTTGGAACACTCCTGACTCTAAACACATCATCATCAGGCACAGAACGCGGGCACGAAGAGCAATCCCATGACACCTGTCTTAGGAGAAACACCACTAATAACCAGGTGTGAATGGACATGAGTCTGGGAGCTGTCCCTGGGGATTTTAAGAAGGTGACTATCTGCTTGTTTGTCCCATGATTATTATTTTTATATATTTTTAGTGTTTCTGGCTTCATTCTTCTCATGTGAGGATGGTATGCACTACTTTAAATAGACCAAATTCTGCTCAATGAGTAGGAGGATTATAAAGTCATTTCCTCTAAGACTGTTCTTTTCCTGCAAGAAACCATCCTGTGAGAAGGGAGGCGGGGGAGGGAGAAGGGCACTCCCACTCACTGAGCATCTGCAGTGGTCAGGACCTGAGATGGGCATGTCATACATGATTTTCTTCTATGCCTTTCATCATCCACACGAGGCAGGTTATTATCTGAGTTCACACATGGGGATAAGGAGGCTCAGACAGGTGGATTAATTTTCTGAAGTCTCAGCCAGCGACGGCAGAGCTGGGATTTGGAAACCACTCCAGAAGCCTAAGCCCTTTTGATCTATCTCTGCTCATCTCAATCCCTCCATCTCCACTGAACAATTCCACTCAACTTATAGACATATTTAATCCTATCACCCTAAAAGCCCCATGCCATTCCAGGTTACCTTCTGCACCTGCTCCTTCTACTCCCCCCACTGTCACCCTTCACACCACTGACCTTGCCCTTGCCATGGGTTTTCCAATGCCCTATGGGCCTCATCCACAGGCCAGCACATTCTTCTTAAATCTCTGCCCTCCCCCCTCTACAAACTCCCCATCCTGCTGCTCCTATACCCTCCTCATTGCTCTTCTTGGTTCCTTCAGTTGACTCCTCTTGCTCTGCCTGTCTCAGTAACTTTGTGGGGTGGGCCCTCTTCTTACTTCACTCCACACCCAGAGAATCTGGTAACAGTCTTGAGCTGTCTCCCCAGACAAAGGCACATGCACAGCACATTTCCACTCAGCACATTTTGACATGCAACTTTGGGACATTCATAGGCTGATCTCTCTCAGTCCTTTAGGTATAGAGAGCCTGCTTTAACAGCTGCGGTTTGTCGACCCCAGATTAAGCCCCATTTCTGGACTATCTCCTCTTATCTATGGCTGCTTAGACCCCTACCCCCACCCAGAACCATCCCCTGAGCTCAGATCTAATTTCAGACTCAGTCTGAAGTCTGCATTGTAGTCTCACAGGGCTTAAATGCAGCCGGTTCAAAATGAGTCTGCCACCTTGTTCTCTAGCCCTCTTAATCGTATCCACCATCCACTTGGTTATCATGCCAAAAAACTCATTTCCCTTCATGAATTTCCCTCTTTCATCACTGGACTCTTAATAGTCCC
>NW_005326241.1:0-1828 GCF_000412655.1 Myotis brandtii | reverse complement strand
TTTTTTTTTAAGGTGATAAAATGCACCTTTCAATTCGCTTGTCTAGTCCGGAGGCAGTTTCATTTGGCAGCCCCTACGCAGCCCTCGCCAGACTCCATGGGGCAGGACAATACTGATTCTGAAGGCAGAGGCCCAGAGGTCCAGGGAGCCAGCTGGGAGTGGATACCCCAGACGCCCCTCCACGATCCCCACCCGCAGATGCTATGAGATAATACACGGAAGGAGACCCATGACCACTGTAAACCTCAGTGAGTCAAGTTTCACGCCTTTGCATCCTAAGAACATTGACAAAGGAGTTTTTGAAGGTGCAACTTATCACCAAGGATGGGAGAGCAGGTTGGGAAAGCTATTTATACAACCTCCAAAGCTGGCTCAGACAAACATGGCAACTGGGTGCAGGACAAAGATCCCGACTGATTGATGGGGTCTATGAAGCACATGAAGCCGCCAATATCCACGTGCTCATTGGACAAGGACCTGAGTATGAAATGATGAGCAGTTATGTAACCTTGAGTACAAATGAAATTTGGGTTGGATGCAACTGATATCTTCCCTTTCTAATGGCATCAAGAGGTTACATGAATAGACTGGAAGGTAAGAGGCCTCCCTGCCCCTTTCTCCCTTTCCTAAGTGACAGGCAGGCCGGATGACCATAGCAGAGACATCTCATCATAGTTCCTGCGTGGCTTCCCCCAAACCAAAAGCCCCACTGCCCTGTTTAAATCTATGTTTAATGGGCTATTCAATTTAAATCATGAACAGTCACTGGAGCATGACTTTCTATGAGAGCTGTTTCCAGGGACTAATCCAAACTTCCAATTACTCTCCCTGGACAAAACTCAATGCAGCCCAATCAATTATGGATCATGGTAAAATTCTAAAGCAAAAATTAATTCAATAACCATGTGAAATCTATGGGTGCCCTGCCAGTCTCTTGCCCTATTCTGCTGTTGATTCTGGCCTCACTAAACTCATGAAAAGGCTTGCCTGTTTAGAGTTTCTGAGACCTGCAATGCCTGGCTCTCTTCCCCGATAGCCTGCCATATTCCAGTCTCTCCCAATGGCTGGATAACCCTCCCCAATCAGTGACTACCCTCCATAAAGAAATATCATTTGCGTACAAATTAAGAGAAAAGTATTAACCAAATACAATGTAGAACTTTATTTTCCTACATTGTTCTTGTTAGCAATTACTAAATAGCAATCTTAAGTGGTAAATTCTGTTGACCAGCTCCAAAACTTAATCACTTACATTTACAAAACCTCCATCTGCTTTTAGCAGTGTTCAGTTCAAAACTAGAAATTCAGATGGAGCCTTTCCCTATTTCACTTCTGAATCATTTAAATATATCCAAACAGATGTTTGCCAACAAAGTTATATGTTGGTTTCCTCACAGAGAGTGTTGGTGGGTATTATTGGTGCTGGTTGTGATGGTGATGGAGGTGTGTGTGTGTGTGCGCGCGCACACGTATGTGTCATTGGGCAACCCAGAAAGAGAGAATGATAAACTACAGATGAAAAACTAAGCACTACCGACAGAAGGGTTAGCTGAACAGGAATCTGATACAATGCAGTAGTGATGACCACCTTGGCTTTGCTCCAGGGAGCTATAGAACTTGTGCCATCTTAGCCCCAGCACAAAACGGGTGGAGAGGTGTGCTTCCTTTAGTGGGCCGCCCAAAGATCCGTGGACATCATCAGAGGGTGAAGATGGAGCAGTGACAGCCACAGGACAGGAAAGAGAGGGAAAAGCAAAAATCCAGAAATTTCTCCTATGTGGAGAGGAATGGTTATGAACGAAAGCCTTTTACCTCAGGGTAATATATA
>NW_005326240.1:0-1828 GCF_000412655.1 Myotis brandtii | reverse complement strand
ATTAGTATAGGCCTAAAAAATTAGTATAAATCAAACTGTTACCAGTTGTTTTTCTGGCTGGGAAAAAAGGGTGGGTGATCAAAGGGATCTTACCCTTTCTACTTTATATATTTTATATTTTTCTGTCATGTTTGAATTTCTATAATGAAGATTGATTTAGAACAAAACAATAAAGGCATTAAAAGTGTCCAAAAAAGAATATATTTGAGAAATAGGTGAATGAAAGCCAGTTTAGAAATGAAGTTTGCTTTACCTGTAGCCCATTAACTCCATGCCAGATTGCCTGAGGCATCGCTCCAGTCCTGCTGTGCTCCCATGGCTGTCTGTGCTTGCCTGGTAAGATTAACAAATAGGGCAGGTGTAAAGTATTTGATGCCATGGGGCACTTAGAACCATCGGAATGATCTACTCACACACACAGCCCTATGCTGTGGCTTTTAGGTCAGAATTGCCCATTGAGGTAGCTGTAGCTACAGTGCTGCTTTCTCAGACAGTTATACGATAAAAGTAACAATAAACTTTGATACATATTAAAGTTCCTTTTACTTTCCATCCTTCAGGTCATGTGCAGTGATTTATAGTGGCTGTTTGTGTTCTGAGTGATGGTGAAGTATTAAAAACACCTAGAAAAAGACATGTATAATTTAAGTTAGAAAATTACCTTCACGTTACCCCCACCTCCAAGCCCGTTTAATTTCTGCTGATGTTGCGCCTTGCTGTGCTGTGAGGATGAACTCAACTTCTGTTTATTTGAACTTCTAATGAGCCACATTAAGGTTACTCATTTTCTTCATGGATCATGAGTCAAGCTATCGACACTGCCCATGTGGTCCTCCCACGCTGGGACCACCATCTGTCAATAATGCTTTCACATGACTTTGGCTGGGTACATCTGAAAAAGGAAATTAATGGGTATCAGGGTCTCTTAAAACAGGATCTCTGGGACATCCTAATTAACATAATTTTGATTTCAATATTCTTTGCATTTAGATTCCTGGTGAGTTCTTAAGTCTATTGGGGTGTTTTATGTAGCAATTATATCCTACCATGGGTATCTATATTTTTCAGTCCTTCATTTATATAGTTGTGTCTCACCCTTTCCCCCACCCCCAGACCCTGCCCTGTACAATTGGGTAATTCATACAGAACGTTTTTCAAATAAAAAATGAAAGCTATGAAATTATGTTATAATAATGTAGTCATTTGTACTGTAAAATTTTTATTAAATCTGTAAAGTCACTTTGTTAATAAGTCAGAGTAATCAGAGAAGTTATGTAACACAGCATTACTGTCCTCCATTTGAAGAGAGTTTTTTTTTGTTTTGTTACAGTGATTAAGGTGAGCTAATGATGGTGTTGTTGAGCATTGAAAGCCCTGGCTAGTTTGTACCCCGTATGAAAGAGGAGTGTATAGATTAGCAGAGACATAAGAAAAGTGATAGAATAAAGATGAAATGTCTGGGGAACCTCAGTAAGTCACCAGAAAGTGCCATTGTAAGTTAGGGACTGCCTGTATCCCAGGGCTCCATACTCACTCCTATTACCATGACATATTTTTAAAATATATATTAATGTACATTTAAAGTAATTTTTTTGAAAACTGTTTAAGAATTTAGGGAACTTCCTTTGATACCCAGATTCAACCAGAGATATTTCAAACTAAGGCTAAGAATTTCTGAAGATTTTGACTTTGATTTTTATGTATAACTTTTTGTCCTAGAGCAGGGACCTGCAAACTTAAAGGGCCAGAAAGCAAATAATTTAGACTTTGTAGCATACAGTTTCTGTCTCAACCACTCATCCTTGCCATGGTGGTGCAAAAGCAGCCA
>NW_005326239.1:0-1828 GCF_000412655.1 Myotis brandtii | reverse complement strand
GACCATAGACAGAAGCTAGCAGGCTATTTCTGTAGTCCAGGTGAGAGATGCTAAGGCCCTGACCTGAGAACTAAGGCTATCCAGTGGACTGGAGCATTAATTTTTGTTATGTGAAGAAAGTCTCCAAGACCAGTGCATTCTCTGTGGACAGATGTTTACAGTAAGACAAACACAAATAAACATTAACTCATAATAAATATATTCCAGGGAACTGAAACCTTTTGTTTCCATATCAAACCATTTTCTCACCATAAAAAAAAAGTCAAATCAGAATCAGAATGTTGCCCTGGAATCAGAATAAGGGGAGCTAAAATTATAGAACATTTAATAGCTTTGGGCAAGCATAGCCTCGTACAGTCATCTTGCCAAAGGTATCAAAATACTTTGAGTCCTTGGCCACAACTCCCACCACCCATCTTCCCAGTAGGTATGACCTTGCCAGTGGGACCAGCATATAAAATAGTGTAAGGCGAACAGCTGAGGGTTCGTAATGCTGAGATTTGTCACTTTAACTTTATTTTCTCTGCTTTTGTTGCTCCCTGATCCACTTTATGAGTGACATAGTTTTATTTTCTTCTTTAGCTACTTTAACAGTCAGATTATAACAGTCTTCTAAACTCTACTCTAGATGATGTATGAAGGTGACTTTATATATCCCTATTGCAAGGGCTATCATATTGACTTCCCCAAAAATAATAGTCACTATATTTTAAAATTTCTGAGGAAAACTGTATTGTGGCTACCCTTCCCACCCTCCTTTAAAATTCTACCAACTTACTATCTTGTGAAATCATTGTATGTGGTTTTCTCAATGAAATTTCTATGGATTAACTCCACAAGCAGAAATCAGTTTTAGGGTAAGCTACTTGAACTAAATATAAAACATCAGTTGACGATGCTTAAACAGCATTTATCCAAAAATACAATAGCCTACAGAAAGATAAAGAGTTTGTACAACCAGGCTTTTGATGACTCAAATGAAAATTTGTCCACCTTAATTTTAGCATCATATAATGGACTTGTCATATTGTTAAAAACTAAAGACCATGTCTCTCCCATATAGAAAAGAAGTGGGAAGAACCATTTTTGTAAATGCAGTTATATTTTAAAATATTGGGTGATTTCTACATTCTGAAAGAGTTACAGATTATTAAAAAATCATAATTTTGGCAGGAAGTCCTCACAACTATAGCTGACAACTTCTATTAATATATGAAATAGGAGCAGAGTTAAGAGAAAAGAAAATGTTCTGTAATAAGATGAATAGTTGCGTCTGAAACTTGCATGACTTGAGAAAGTCATTAACATTTAGGTAGTTGATGAGATTACCTTGAGGAATACCACATTGAATGGGTGAACAGAGGCAGACAACCCTTCTCCCTCAAAACCATTGTGTAGAAATAGTGAGAAAGATTGGAGACAAACCAGGATAGAGTACTGTCATAGAAACTAGAATAGAGAAGTTCAAAAAGGGAGTAGAGAACATTGTCATATGCTTTAGAAAAGTCAAAATCTAGATTGATGAGTGCCATGAGAAAAATATGTTCAGACACCAATTTAAATGCTTTACATGTAATAACTATTCCCTGTAGCAGCCTAATGAGATTTGTGTCTCCAATTCATAGATGAGGAAACTAAGGTACAGAATAGAGAAGCATTTTTTTTCTAAGGTTATACAGTTGGTAAGTGGTGGAGTCTAACTGTGAACTACATAGTCTGTCTTGGGAGGCTGGAAATCAGAATGCTATACTGAAACTCAATCAGATCAAAGTAGTGATGAGCTTGGACACTAAGAAAGCACAGGTGCCTAGCCAATGTGTCTCAGTGG
>NW_005326238.1:0-1828 GCF_000412655.1 Myotis brandtii | reverse complement strand
ACACACACACACACACACACACACACTCACTCTAAAATGTCAGCACCAGAAGGGCAGACATTTTGGACTCTTGTTCACTACTCTATCCCCAGCGCCCAGATTGGTGACTGGCACATAGTAGTTGCTCAATAAATATCTCTGGTTGTATAAACAAGGTGATGGCCCAATACAAGCCTGAGAGCTCATATTTGTACTGTTGGCCCAAGTACCAGGAGATGGGCTAATTGAACCCTCTCTCCGTTTCAATCCTCCCCGCACCCCCAATCCAGGAAAGGACCATTGGCCAAAAGCTACTGGAGCCTAGACTCCCAGGCCAACTGAACCAGCGTTTCCGAAGGTGGGGCTGCCCCTTCAGTCATTGCCCAGGGCTCTTAGGATAAAACTCCCCAACCCATGCTGGCGTGTCTGGGCCCCACGTGGTGGCCCTGCCCACTTCGTCTTGCTCCACACTCACCCCTGCTCCATCTCTGGCCTCCTCTCTGTTGCTCTAACACACCAAGCTCTTTCCCACCCCGGGCCTTGGTGCATCCCTGTTCCCGCTGGTCTTCCTCTGCTTCGCCTATTAAGACTGTGCATCCGCGGAGTCGCTGAAACGTCACCTCCTCTGAGAGGCCTTTCCTGGTTCCTGAGACCCAGTAAATCCCTGTTAGGGACCCTCAGGAGATCTATGGTTCTTGCAACATTCTATAAGCACACTTTGTGCGATTCTTTGGTTTGCCTCTCTCTCTCCCACTAGACTACGCTGCTTTGGTTTTCTCTATGTCTCAGCACATAGCCCAGTGCCTGCCACGTAGACAGAACCCAGTATTTGGTGACGGAGGGATGGTTGAGTAGGAGGAAAGGAGGGAGGGGCGGAGGGTACGCTCACAGATGAATGTTTAGATGAGTGAGTGAATAGAGGGATGGATAGATAATGAATAAGAGAGAGAGAAAAAAAGTTCATCTCTCTCTGCCGTCTTTCCATGCCGCCATCATGGTGCCCTGAGTGGCCTGGCCGGCGTTCTCAAGAACATCCACAATGCCGAGAAGAGAGGCGTCTCCAGGTTCCTTTGGGTCATGTTCAAAGCCATCGTCTGGTTTCTCCCTGTGGTGACGAAGCATGATTCCAGGGGCAAATTGAAGTCATTGATGATCAGAGTGCGAACATCACTGTGACCGTCATTCACGTGCCGCTGAGGTCAGGGTGATCCGCCCCAGATTGGACGTGGAGCTCGAACATCTAGGAAAGAGGCCGAATCACCTTCTCCTCTCTCACCAGTTTGGTTTCGTCGTACTGATGACCTCAGCTAATAGCATGGCTGCGAGGAAGCAAGACAAGAACACGCAGAAGAGAAAACCCCGGGGTTCTTTTTCTAGGGATTTAATACATACACATTTTTTTTAAGTTCATGATTGAGGGTTTGTCCCATTGGCTTGTGAGTGCCTGGCACATGATAGGTCCTCAACACCCGATAACCGTCATGTACAGAGCACCAGCCACATCGTACAGGATGGATAAGACACAGTCCCTGGCCTCCTGGGTGTCTCCTCTAGCAGGGGCGGCACTGAAGTGGCTAATGGTGATACAGTGTGTCCCATCAACGTATGGGGAAAGGAGGAGAAGGGCAAATGGAATGAGTTCAGGGAAGGCTTCCCGGAGGAGGTGACATGGACTCAACCCTTAAATGGCATTATACAGTCTGGTGTCTTGGGTTCTTCTTTGTAACTTCCTGCTAAATTTCCATGTGACCCTGAGCCGGGCTTTTCCCCACCCTGGGATCCCCAGGTCCCCTTCTCTAACATAAGGTTGTTGAGCATCACAGCCTCCTTTAAGAAGAATCTCTGAAAG
>NW_005326237.1:0-1828 GCF_000412655.1 Myotis brandtii | reverse complement strand
TTGATCGGCTGCCTCCTGCACACCCCCTTCCGGAGACCGAGCCAGAAACCGGGGCATGGCATGTCCCCTGACCGGGATTCGAACCAGCAACCTTTTGGTGCACAGGAGGGATGCCCAACCAAAGGAGCTACACAGGCCAGAGCTCTGTGTGTTATTTTGGGACGCATCCTTGATGTCGCATGACTCAGTAGGCCATTCCTTTTTGTTGCCGAGCAACATTTCATTGTATGAATATCCCACGATGTGTTTATTTACCCCTTGATGACCATTTGGTTGTTTCTGGCTTGGAGCTGTGACAAATCAAGCTGCTCTGGACATTTGTGCACACGTCTTTGGGTGTGTGTATGCTTGCATTTCTCTTAGGAACATCCCAAGAATGGAATGGCTGTGTCCTGTCATCACTGTGGTTTTGTCTTTTAAGAAACCGTGAAACTTTTACAAAATAGGTGTCATGTTTTATGCTCCCACCAGCAGGGCAGGAGAACTTCAGTTGTCCTGCATCCTCGCCAACACTTCCAATGGCCAGTTTTTATCATTTCAGCTGTCCTACTGGGTCTATAGGGGTGTTTCATCATGATTGCAATTCGCATTTTCCTAATGACTAATAACATTCAGAATAAGATTTGGAGCAAGATGTTACCCACGCTAGCCTGGCTATTGCTTGGGGAGAGGCTTTCCTAAATTCCTTTACACGGAAGCAAAATACTGAGGTGGTTAAAACAAGGGCTTGGCATGTGCGGGCACAGGGCAGCCACCTTAGCGTAAAAGTGATGGCAAGGTGGGATGGGCCGGGATGAGGCCAGCGTGTGCTCCCAAGGGGACAGCAGCCCAGACTGCAATTCGCCCTTCTGTTGTGGGGTGGATGGCCCGGGACAGGGACTGGAGAGGACAGGGCTGGAGCCAGGATGAGGCCGAGCCACCAAGAAGTCCACGGGCTCCACCTCGCAGTGCGGTTTGCCTTGCAGTCGAGTCTGGCCTGCTCGCTTCTTGGCCCGAGGAGAGGAAAGATGACATAGGTCTCCGAGGTATTGAACCCCACCCTGAGGAATCTCTTCCTGGTTACAGACTCTGCCCTGACACTTGGGGTTTACTCAGCTGTGTAGAGACCCCCTCCTCATAGGGGGCCCGGAGAGGAAACCCCTGCATGGGGTGGACAGGGGAACCCTGTGCTTTGCCGAATCTAAAAAAAAGGGGGAGGGGGGGCAGCGGGTGTTGCAAATTCACGATGAACATATGGTAGTAGTTAGTAGCGTGCTGTCATTTGCCAAGTCATTCCAGACTCCTACAGCCCTCCCTCCTCTCCCCCCTGCTCCTACCTCCCTCTTCCCCATCTCCTACTTCCCCCTCGGTCCCCCCACACTCTAGGCTGACGTGAATCCCTACTTCCCCTTCTCAGCCTGCCCACCCCGCCCACCCCTTCGTCATGTGTGTTCAAAGCAGTGAGCAGAACCCCAGCCCCCACTGCCACGCACTTCGTCGACCCATGAGCACATTGCAAAGCTTCGTTTTTTGGTTTTGTTGGACTTTCTTTGGGGAGGTGGGAGGACCGAACATTTTTAATCGATGTTTTTTTCTTCTTTTCCTTTTTTCCTTCTTTCCAGAAAACCAGCATTTCCTGGCTCAGGACGCTGTGGAGAATCCAACATAAGTCCCAATAAAATCAAAGGAAAACGTAAAAAAAAAAAAAAAGAATTTGTCCCCTGGTCAAATTGTCTTTTAAAATGTAAGGTGTTTTTTAATTTTTTCAATGTAAATTATAACTAAAGTCTTATTTCTTTCCTGAATTATTTTGAGAGGTTTAAGCACATTTTTGTCATTTTTGAGAAAA
>NW_005326236.1:0-1827 GCF_000412655.1 Myotis brandtii | reverse complement strand
GTGGCCCGCGGGCTGTAGTTTGAGGACCCCTGACATAACTGGTTATGTGATTAATTAATTGATTAATTAATCTATTAAGTACAAACTAGATGGTTCCCTGTGATCCAGCCCCTTCTGGAAACACGAAAAGCTCCTTTTGGACATGGGTCTGTCCCACACGCAGGAAGGGAGCTAGTGGCCTTGACGACCCAGATCCATATTATGAGGACACTGGATCCAGGCTGGAGTAATCTCTGCTGCACATGCATTGCATTTTCACGGGGGTCCCTCCCAGCGCCCCACTGAGCCTCACCTGCTTTGCTGTGGCTTCTCATACATGGGCTTGGTCATGTATGTCCTCCTCGGCCCCCTCCCAGGCTTCTTTGCAAATAATTGAAAGGGCAACTTGCCCCTGTTGGTTCACTCACTGAGCTCTTCCCTTTCTTCTGCAAAAACAGATTCGGGAAGAGGAGAAGAGTCCTCCGCCGTCCTCGCCCCCTCCCCTCTTCTCTGTCATCCCAGGCGGTTTCATTAAGCAGCTGGTCCGGGAGACTGAGAAAGAGTCCAAGGAAGCAAGACGGAAGAAACAGGCGGTGCTCGCCTCTCCAGAGCAAGAGGTAAGTGGCCCTGCAGGAAGGGGCCAGGTGTCTGTCACCCACCTTCCTGTCCCGTGCACCTCCTGAGTCACTTGCCATCTTGCCTTGGCTCTTACTATCCCCACTGGTTCCTGTTTTTAGCTTGGTCTGTGGAACTCCTTTGCATCCTTCAAAACCCAGCTTAGAGAGTTCCTCTCTGGAAAGCTCTCCCATTGCCTGCCTTCCTCTGATTCCCACTGCACCTGCAACCTCTGTGCCTGTCTCAGTTGTGGTCGGCATAGTAATTACTTGACCATATGACTTACTTGACTAGGAATTCCTTAAGAGCAACAGCTCTCTCATTCAACCTTGTATCTTGAGCAGCTCTCATAGTACTTGGCCCATCGGGAGTGCTCAACGCCTGTTTGTTTCATGAATGAATGATATTAGTTGATGATGATTGTGGGCATCATTTTATCTCACTTTTGCACAAAGAGAAACTGGGATATTAGCGAAGGATGTATGGTTAGCTCAGTTTAATTTAGGCAGGAAAGATATTCATTTGCTACTCACGGTTTATAGCTGTATTGATTGTTCAAATTCTGAAACCCTTCCATATCATGTCTGTCCTCCTCGGCCCCCTCCCAGGCTTCTTTGCAACCAGGGCCCCAAGTCCCCCAAGTCCCCTCCAGCTGCTGTGCTTATCTAGGCCCCTTTCCTTAGTTCCTTGGAATGGCCACAATCCAGTAATCAAAGGGTTAATGTTTGGCACAGGCAGGGACTTCAGTACCCTGTTCCAGCTGGCTTCCCTTCTGATTGGTTGGTGTCTATTAAAAATCCTTAATTATTCTGAATAGCACAGCTGGATTGAAGCAGTAGTTGGCCAAGATGCACCCCCTATGCTTTAGGGACTTGCAGATGTATTCCTGAGGGTGGCCACTGCTGTCTCCCTCCTTTTCCCCAGCTCCTTGGCCAGGGAACCTGGATGGGATAATGGGACTAGACACCAGGGAGGTAGTCTTAGAGCACAGTGCACCTAGAGGAATGTTCTTTTTTTCAGCTTGGGCTATTGAACTCCTATGCATCCTTCAAAACCCAGCTCACATAGCGTAGCTCTGGAAATAGTCCCTCTGTGTTAGGCAAAAAGGGCATCTCCTCATGGGCTCCAGTGGCCCCTTGAAGTGAGGTGGATGCTGCAATGTTTAGGCTGAGAAACTAGTAGCCTCAGGACCTAGTGTTGGCTTGAGCCCAGGGGCCATCCTGGCTCTGCCCC
>NW_005326235.1:0-1827 GCF_000412655.1 Myotis brandtii | reverse complement strand
CCGGGCCTCTAGTCAATAATAAAATTAACAAGTTAGTCAATTACCCAGGTAATTCATGTCAAGGTGAACCTTAACCTTTGAAATGATTAGGAAAATGGCCATCACTCTTCATTTTCCAAGAATTGATAAACTCTTTCACATAGTATAAAACTTTAATGCTCTTTATTTAAATGTAATATTTCCTGTAAAAAACTTAGTTCTGGATTTAGAAAAAAATACACAGGAAGCTATATAATCAATTAAATTTAGTGATTAAAAAACGTTGAAATGTTGCTGTGATAGACAGGTTGCTTAGTAGGAAGAAAAAAATTGGCTGATGTTAAGAGAGAGGTCCTGTGAGCATCTTTTTGGAAGCCCAACATCTATTCAATTGATTTATTTTCTTAATTTTAGACCTACCAAAGAGTAACTTTTTTTTAAAGGGAGCATTCTAAAGAGCTCTTAAAGTTCCACATCTCTGCCTATTTGTCCTAGGAACATTATTTCAAAAGCTGAATGCCTTGTAATATAATTGCACACCAGTTTTTAGAAATTCTGTTAATTTTTAGACGGGATTCAGAATGGTCTACAAAAAGCAATTTTCAGTTTTAATTACTGCGAAAAGTGGGGAGCCAAGATTAGCCCCCTTTGCTGCCACCTATTGTTCTACCGAAGAAATGACTCACTTGTAAGACTTGCTTTTTGCATAAATTACTCATCAAAATGGTTATTTCCAAAATTAAGATCAGATTATATTCATGACACTTTTTCTTCAGGGACTCTTTTTGTCTCTAACACCTGGGGAACAGGTTTCCGAGTGCTCATGCATGAGATTTAGACTTTCCTCCTGGCACATGCTACAGACATTTGAGAAGGTTGAAGAGACAAAAACAAAGGAGGCCTCTGATTCCTAAACAAGCTCACATTACCCCAAAAGGCTTGGAAGCTCATTTTTGTCAAATAAAAGCATTTAGCTTGATGACAGCACTCTTAGCCCAGAAGTCAAATTTAAAGTGAAGATTCCCCCACCGCATGGTTGCTGTGTGCTGGGCAGACAGTTAAAACCTGGAAATATAGCCATGACTGTATCATGGTCCCAGCCTTTGGACATGTCAGAATTTAAAAGAGAAGACAAATGACATTGAGAGAAGGAAGTGCCTTGTTCGTGTTGAGAGAGAATGGATTGGTGAGGAATCAGGAAATCAAGATAGGAAGCTACGATCGTAATCCTGCTATGAGGTAACATCAGTGAGAAGGAGAGTTGGTGATAGGAATGGAGAAGATATAATGAAAGAGATAATCTAAAGATTGAGACTCAGTGACGGAAACAGGTGGAAGAGAAAAGATCATTTCAAGTTCAGGATGAGGGAGGTTGGAAGGGGGTGTTGGTTGGCAGGAAAAAATGGTTCTATCCCTGTATTTCACTTACCAGGAGATTCATACAATTACTGCAACTATCTGAAATGTACCCCCCTCCACACACACACCAAATCACAATAATAAACCAATGAATAGAAGTCACATGACCGACAACCGAGTTGCTCCAAAATAGATACAATGATAGGATCTCAAATTAAGCTCCTATATTCTATCCATATTAGATTATTTTTGTCTCTGGCTAAGATGTTATTAACTTTTATTTTAGAAACTACTTTCACTTAGTTAAAAAATTAATGCATGGTAGTTGAGAAGCAAGAAACTGGGACAAGGAACAAGGTGGGGAATAATTTCCAGAGGAAGCTCTAAGAGTCATGGTGACTGTCCAACTTTCTAAATAGTTTAGGCTTCAAATTTCCGCCAATTCCCCGATTTAATATCACCCTCTTGTCTTTCTCAGAATCTTTTGCT
>NW_005326234.1:0-1826 GCF_000412655.1 Myotis brandtii | reverse complement strand
CCCCTAGTTCTAAGGCACTTCACTTTTCAGTGAACTGCATAAAAACAGATCAGGAATGAAGACTGAGAGGCAGCCCACTGACATAGGAGGGAAACCAGGTGACTTGTCATGTCACACATGGAAAATCTTTCAACTTACCTCTTTATTCTGTTCTATTTTTACAGTGTTAAACATTCCCAACTACTGTTGTGACTAAAGCTAAGTATCCTTTATATTTCATTGATATTTCTCTTTCCTACAAGTAATATTCTTTAATTTGATACTGGTCAGATGCTATTGAAATGTGTTCCAATAATAGGCTTTGCATGTGTTTTAATGTTTATCCAACTCCCTTTTCTAGCCACTAAATGGCTATATTCTGAATCCTTTATTAGATTGTAAATTTGCAGTTCTGTTCTCTCACATAATAAAACATTGCAAATATTTGTAAAAATTATTAAAATGTAGACAGATAAATAAGTTGAAAGGGGTAAGAAAGTCAATTTGTGGAATTTGGAGGCACCCATTATACTCATCAAGATGAAGGGATGGAAAATTTAAGGTACTTCAGCCTAAATCCTTGCATAATCTGGATTAATTAAGGCAGTGTTTTTTTAAAAAAAGAGTCTGAGTGTGGTGGCTGAGGAAAAAAATAGCACTTGGAAATTTACTTTGGGAGAAATGGAAAATGTTTATATTGCTGAGATTTAAACTGCTTCAACTATAAGATTGAACTCTTCAGAATTTATCACTGGGTGGGTATAGCCACTTCCTCTATAAGTTTATTAATATAATTTCATGTGTGGGTTACAAAAAAGTCAAAATCCCTCAGCTAAGTATCTAAGACCTTGATGCATACTCTTCATAAATATTCAGAGTTCTGACTTTTCAAATTTACAATAGAACATGAAATCATTATCTGTGCTAACTGGAGCTTTAGGGAATGCTCAAAATAGGTATAGTTATAATACATCTTTATTTTATTCATGATACTTTAAAATTATTTTGAAAGTTATATTATAATACCAAATTCAGTTATTCCTGTACTCCTTCAGTTCAAATAGAATGATTCTTTATAGAGTGAAGAAACTCATTACCATATCTGTGATTTGAGAGTGTACCAATTGATTTCCATTTGTTTTAATACATGTAATACAAAGCCATATATTTTAATGCTTTATATTTTTTATATTATTGATAATTATATAAGTGCTTATAATATATTTAACATATTTTATAAATCTACATTTAAATACAAAGCTCCATAAATATGATTTTTGGTATTGTTTTTTAAAATATCTAGCAAAGTTAAAGATGTAAACAACCAAAAGAAGTTTACCTATCCTTTTTTTTTTATCACTGAGTGAGATGGAATGCTAATATTAGATTGTTTTCATTATGGCAATATACTTATAATAGGAAGACTACCACAGGAAAAAAAAAAGGAGCACCTTTATCATTAGCCAGAAATCCAAATTTGATGTTTTATTGTTGTCAATATTATGCTTATTTTGAAAAATTAGAGCATAATAAACAATTATTTTGAATGGCTTAAACCTGGTGGAACCAAAGAAGCCACACACAAACTAGAGACACCTCCATAAAATCATGTTCTCTGGAAATGGCTAAGCTTATTTGTGTCTTGGAACAAAAAAATAAATGAAATGCCTTCTATAAATGGTATGACCCAATGCAGACCCAGTGACAATTTTTGGACGTTTCAAAGCATATCATATAGGATTTGACAACGTGAAACTCAGTGAAAGTAATGGTTTTCCTAGCTTCCAGTTTCTGTTTTCTGTGCATTCTGTACCTGCAGACACAAAGAAAAATTCCTCCACACTGAG
>NW_005326233.1:0-1826 GCF_000412655.1 Myotis brandtii | reverse complement strand
GGGGCAAGTATGAAAGCAAGAAAGCCATTGCACTGTGCAGAAATGGTGGTAGTATGAAATGGTTTGAGTATGGAAGGATTGAGTGAGAGGGAAAGGTTTGTTCTATTGCCTGGCCACAATACCATCTCCGGCTCATCATATATTTAATAACTTAGGATTCCTTATTCACTGGGCCTTAAGTAGATATTGTAGTCCATGTAGAATTGCTGTTAGGCAACTTGCAGCCTAGCTGAAGTTGGAGACTAAGAATTTTTCCTGGCTATATGATTTTTGTCTAGCAATGTTCAGAAGCCCAGGTGTATGAATTAAAAAGGCAGAGGGCTTAATTAATCTAGAATCAAGGTTTTGCCACATGTGTGTGAGGGATGAACAGAAGCCAAAATGATATTCTTATAATTCACACTAGGTGGTGTGGTGAAGGGGATAATGCTTGTTGGAGGGGCATATGAAATTCAGATGCAATGCCTTAGATAAAATTGAAGGGAGGAAAAAGGTCATAAAGATTTGAGTATAAGTCATAGCTAGATAATTCAGAAATAATTGGCTATAATTATTTCAATTATTTTAATTGTTTAAAGAACTGACAAGTCTGTTCTGTTTTCCCATCCTTTAATATTCCTTTCCATTGACAGGCTTCTCACCTTTGTTTCCTTCCTCATCTGTCTAATTTCCTCCATGAAGAAAAATATGAGACAGTATGCAATTCTAAGCATTTAAAACAATTTAAAGAAAAGACTTTTCTTTATTCCTCCATTTAACTCAAGGGTGCAGATGCAGAAGGAGAATACGTTTCTAGTGTGGTTTGGAGTCTCTGTGCTAGAGATCTGTGCTCCTGGCTCAGACACTTTGCTATGTTATTCTGAAATGAATGTGGCAGTGTTTTAGAGCTGGTGTACAGGGAGCTTTCTGTAAAAATGATCGGGCACTATCCTGATTACTCATTTTACGTAGGCTGTGATCCAAATAGAACACAATGATCTCGAGCCTGAAGAACTACCAAAGGAAGCCTTCAAAGACTTGATACTAAGGGGAACACAGGTGCTTTCAGAAGAAAATGAGTGATTCCAGAAGGGGTGTAGCCTCCAAAATTTGAGTAGTCATGGCATGACGTCTTCAAATTATAAAGCTGTTAATATTTGTAGAGGCTGCTTGATTTCCAGATTCCCAAAACATATCCATTGCTGGTATGGCTACATTCTGAGAATTTCAGACCTTTTGGAAAGAATACAGATGTTCAAGGAACTTCACGAAATGTGAGGCAATGGAGTTGAGTGTAATACAAGAATAGCAATGGGACGACCAGGAGTATAGGGATTTCTGAGGAAGCAGAAAACAAGGCCGGAAGAAACTTTGCTTTACGGAAACTGGCACTGGAAAATCATCCTCATTCATTTATTAATTTGTTTGTTTATTTGTTACCCCATCCAACAACAACAAATCAGCTCAAAATCTGTTCATGCGAATGTGATCCGGTGGTCAGCGAGAGCTTCAGGCAGCGTATATACGTGGGCTCTCCCTCTATTGTGCTCTTTTTCAGTTGCTCCAAACTCTGCTCTCTGGTTCTTCCTTCGTGGAAGACTATGGAATTTTTTTTTATCAGAGTGTTAGCCACCCTGTGCTGTGCCAATTACAGCTTGACCTCAGGGTAAAATCTATTAAGATGGGAAACTCATTCCATGTCATTACCTTCGCTGAAGTATAATTTTCCTACCATAAATTATCTGCTTTTGGTCACCCTCCAGTGTCTTTATTTATTTTTCATTTATTTTTTATTGTGCCCAGAGTTTAAACTTGTTTACTGCAAAAGGGTTGGTCCAATAGATTGC
>NW_005326232.1:0-1826 GCF_000412655.1 Myotis brandtii | reverse complement strand
TTTTATTAACCAATGCCACCCCAATAAATTAAATAAAAATATTTTTAAAAAGGAGGAAAGATCTGGCAGTTAGAAATGTCAATCAAGACCTCATTCTGAAGGGGAAAAAATTAAATCCAAACAAATAAATAAACCAAATTATATTTCAAACAAATACTATAAGCACATTGAAGGTCTGGGGTTGGAGGAGAAGGGCCTAACAACTAACTTTTGAATACCAGGTTTTAGTCATCAAGGCTGAAAAGAAAAAGAACTCTAAACTAGTAATGAAATTTAGTTATTAGTCTTCTTTTTCAGATGCATGAGCTTGGAATTCTGGAACTACTTTGTGTGCATCTAGGACTGAGCAATTAAATAAACGTATTATAAATAATGGGTGCCGGCTTCTTACTGTCCAGAGAACAAAATTAAAAATATGGAAAGGGGAGAAAACAGAATAAGACATATGGTGTTGAATTGGAATTGAAAAAAATCAGTGTGAACTCATGGGCTTTAATAGAGATACGGATATAGAGAAGTGGATGAAGAAGTATGCAAGTATATGTGGGTGCAAATATTTACACCTAATTACTACTTTTGTCTGCTGAGCAGCACTATAAAAACAATGCTACTCTGATAACAAAGAGCATACTTAGTGTCCATAGTTTCTAAATACCATTGCCCATTAAAAGGAACCAGGGGTCCTTGAGGAAATGGCTCCAGAGCTGAAGCAAGGAAAATACAAGATGGGCCTGGGACATCTTGTTGTGCAAGAAGGAAAGGAAATACTCAGAGCAAGGACACAGGAACCATCTTGAAGGGAGTCCACTAGCCAAATCTGTGATAATGTAAACATTAAAATAAATAAAGATAGTAAAGGATTATAATCTGTTGAATACAATCAGAATATGAGTCCACATTGATATAAACAAACAACCAGACATCTATATGGAGACAGAAAAGCTCTTCTTTACAATAGAATCCCAACCGATAAGTGTAGAAGGAATGATGGAAACTGGAAAAACTATCATGTGGTATCCATCATAATAATTGATTCAAGCAAGGATTATCAATTAATGCTAAAACGAGTGGGTGTAAGGTTGTGAGAATTACACAAATTTTACAGGGTCTAAAAAAGTATCTCCCAATGTATATGCACTAATTACAAAGCATAAACTAGCATAACTTTATGGTAGAAAAATCTGGCAGATACCACTTTAACCTAATGATCAAAGATAACATCACTAGTAATGGGATTAATAATCAGCAAGGGGCTCCTGATACGATGCCCTGAGAAGAATAGGACATCGCTTCTATGGCATTCCTGCCCAAAGCACATAACCTGAATCTAATTATAAAGAAATTATCACACCTGAAATTTACATAATGTTAGTTAAAAATGTAACCCCAACACATTTAACTTAAAAATACACCATGAGGTATTGATCTTCTAAACCAGCTTCACGAATTCTTGCTTACTACAATCACATGACAAATTAGGAAGTTCCCTTGATTTTTTTTGAAGCTCTCTTTATTTTATTTATTTTTAAATCGCTTCATAAATAGGTTAAGCAAAGAACATTTTAATAAGCTACAAGTAATTTCAAAAATAATATATTCATAACTAGTAGTTCCTGAGAAAATATATCAAACATGGTAATCATCTAACTTAAAATAAGCTAAATGAAGAAGAGCATATGAAAATATTAAGGATAAGCTAGCTTCTTTAAAGCCAGGATGTTGAAAAATAATAAATTCTGTTTGGGGCATAAATAAAATATTGAAATTAAAAGAAATCAGACATTATCAGAAATTTCAAATTAAGGGACAATCTACAAAATAACTGG
>NW_005326231.1:0-1826 GCF_000412655.1 Myotis brandtii | reverse complement strand
AAGGGCCAGAAGGTTGAGAACCACTGGCGTAGAGGTTGTGTGGAGCAGAGTCAGGTCGCTGTCAAATCCGACCCCACAGGCAGTGGCTGGGCTCCCAGAGAAGGACGAGGCAGAGGCCCGTGGGTGGGAATTGCCCTCATTCCTGTCCCTGTGGGGAGTCACGTTTGGCCGTCACTCAGCCTAATTGCACGTGGCCGTGCCACATGCTGACATGTAAGAGAGGCCACGGCTGGACACGTGTTATGACAAATCCGCTAATTGGAAATAATTCAGGAGCGGCGGCTCGGGCTGGGGTGGGGGAGGGTGTGGGTGATGGATGCGGTTCCAACGCCATCTCGCTGTGATGACGTAACAGGAGATCGAGGGAAGCCCCGCGGAGCTGGCCGCAGAGCAGGCGAGACCCTGGCAATGAGCACAGAAGGTGCCCATGTCTCTCTGCAGCTCAGCACTGGCTGCACCTCCCCGATGCCAACCAGGTTCCAATTAGCACCAACTGCAAAGGTCAAGGTCTGATCTCATGATGTAGCCCCGGGCGCCTTGGTGAGCGGCACCAGGAGAGCAGATCTGGGGGAGACGCCGGCCGGGATGCGGGGATCCTGGCGGTTCGCACCTGCCCGCATGTGCCCAGCCGACCACAACTGAGACGGTCACCAAAGGCCTCCCCTGGTGGAGCATGTGAGCCGCCAGACAGATGTCCCCACACAGGCTCGCTGGGCAACGTGACCGTCGACATCTGAGTCCCGCCCGAGAGCAGGTGCACCAAGCACAGTGCACCAAGCACTGGCGTAGAGGAGAGACCTGACTCTGCTCCACACAACCTCCCTGACAGACCCAGTGGCCAGGGAGGCTCAGGCCAGGTGGGCGCGTCCAGCCTCGGCCTCCGAACAGGCTGCCCCTCTTTCCTCCTCCTCAGAGTCTGGGCCACGAGTCTTTGACTTTACCGACCAGCTCCACCTCCTGAGAGGCGACGACTCTGAATTCGGCAATCAGAGTCCTTTTCATCCAAATGCCCTACTCCTGATTGTAAATTATTTCTTGACAGCAAAAAAATAAATAAATAAATAAGGCAATGACTAACAACACACCATTGATTGTCCTAATATTTTTCTCCTTGATAAAATATTCTTAGGGTGAGAGAAAAAAATAGAATGTGTTAGAAGATAGCCTGTGTTTTCTTCCCTGAACCGTTAGCTTAGATAATTCTGTGCGCTCAGCGGTTCTGCCACTTAACCTTCCCTCTGACTCCCCGCTCATTAATAAACATATGGAAATATACTGGCTCCGGGACCAATCTCGGGGGCACCCGACTTCTGCCCTTTTTCCATGTTCAAAATTAGACAGGGCGAAAGTTGTGATTATTTAAGGAGCTAAGTGGTGAAATGGGCAGGCATACATGCAACCATGAAACCGGGGCCCTGAGTGGGGTTTTCGTGAGGACGCTGGTGGAGGGACAGCCAGGCCAGCCCACTGCTGAAAAGCCTGCCCTGTGAGCGTCCGAGCTGCCCCAAGACCGGGCAGGTGGCGATGACTCAGCCAAGTGGCAGACCCTCCCTCCACGCAGCCATTTCCTAGGGCCCACAGGAGGTGGGGGGACAGACGCCCCACGGCCCGGTCTCCAAGCCCTATGGGGGGGTCATAGGGATGCTGTCCCTCCAGGTCCCTGATGTCACTGGACCTCAAGTGCCCATTCGTGAGAGAGGTTTGACCCAACCAATGGCTGTCACACAGAAGGCGGCCCCTCAAGACCTCAGTCTGGGCCCTGCTCTGTCCTGGGGGGACCTGTGACCTTGGAGACGTCCTGCCATCTCTGTGGGTGCAGTTTCCCC
>NW_005326230.1:0-1825 GCF_000412655.1 Myotis brandtii | reverse complement strand
GGGGGTGGGCCCCTCAACCAGCCAAGGGGACCAGGTGGGACACCAATAGTGTCAACACGGCCACCATTATCATTTCTACCTGTCTGTGTACCAACTGTACTGTTCATTGCCCAGAATTAACATTAAAGCACATCAGTTTAATTGGATTCCTTTTAAACTCTGTCTTATGCCATAAATGGAAAATCAGTATCACTTGCCAAGTGATGGACGTTTTAGTAATATACTTTAAAATAAGTATGAGCGTACTGCAGTTTTCAGCACTGCCTGCATAGAATTCATCTCCAAATGCCTGTGGGTGTGCAGACCATACTCTGGGCATGTCGAGGATGAAGCCTCTTCTGGTCTTAGAAGAATGTGACCCCATGTCATGTTGATATAAATGGACACTGACCATACCACTTGGGCCTGTCTCGGCTCCCGGCAGAGCCAAAGGCAGGAGGGAGAGGGAGCAGCTGCCGATCCTAATTCTTGCTCACGGTCCCCAACCTTTCCCCAAACTCTTCCCTCCCCATCCCCTGCAGCCTCTGCCTGGCTCCTCACTGGGGTTGGCTGGAAAGCAGGAAGCTGCCTAAGACCCAGGGTGACTCCATCTATCGGTTAGTCACATGAACAGAGACCTACTATGCGCTTATTGCATGCTTAGCTCTGTGCTGGGTGCTGGAAACATCCTGTGAACTCGACAGGCGGGTCCCTGCACCAGCAGCTCTGGCCTCCCTTACGCAGAGACCATCAGAAACAATGGAACCGAATGCCATTGGGACAGGGGGTTCCCGTGTGAAGTAAGATCCCCCCTGGGTGTGGGCGCCTGTTCTCGGTGATCAGGCTGCTGCGGGGCCTTCGGGGCTGAGACAGCCGACTCTGGGTGAGAAATGCTCGTCTCCCGGACACTCACCAGAACATCTGCCGCAAAGGAACTTTCCTGGCCCCAAGGACCAGGATTGCTTCAAGAGGAGAGCGCACACGTCTGCTTTTAAAGAGAGGGACGTGGCCGGAATACGCCCGATGGAACAGAGTCTGTGGGGTCCACGGACTTGGATTCAAATCCTGACACAGTCACTGTGCGTGTTTAAGCCACATTTTTAGGACTCCGTTTTTTTTCATCTATAGAACAGGGATAAGAGTCCCTACCTCAGGGGGTCATTACTCATTTTAAATGAGATAAAGGTTGGAAAGCACGTGGCCAGTAAACGGCTTTACATCCTATAAATGCTATAATAACAGCATGATAATTATTTTCATTGCTGCTGATAACACTGGCAAAATCTAAGTCATTCTTCCCTGCTCTCAAACACCAAGGAGACCCAGGTCTGTCTCTGAATTCTCTTCCAAGCCCAGACTCCCAATGGTCTCCAGGACACCCTGCCGAGGACCTCATGATGGCGCTCTTAACACACCCCAAGGGTACTCACTGTTGCCCCCCTGCCCCCGCCCGCCACTTGTCTATTAGCAGCACCCAGACCCCAGATGGGAAACCCATCACACCCATGAGGTGTCCACAATGAGGGCAATGTTCCATGGGGACTGGATGGCACCCCCGGATTTAAGCCCCCATTACGTGTCCCTGGATTACTGCACAGCCCTACCCAGACTTTCTGTCCAGAGCCTCCACCATGCAGCCCATCTTCTAAAGCTCCCCACCCCCACCCCTGCAAAACGCCCTATATTATTATTGAACTTTAGGTACACAAGTAACCCATGAATATATTCTCTGTTGTAGATAAGAGTGGAGTCCCTGTGCCCACTCCTTCCACACCTCTCACCAGAGGCAACCACTTCAATCTATTTTGATAAATCCTTCCAGACATTTTTCTTTGTATACACATAA
>NW_005326229.1:0-1825 GCF_000412655.1 Myotis brandtii | reverse complement strand
TTTATTTTGTAACTTTTGGAAGCTATATGTCACATCTTTCAATCTATATCTATCGCTTTATGTTTCATTTGGCTAATTTTTTTGTGATTTATCATCTAATTTATAAATATTCTCTTCAGCTCTACCTAGTAGACTTTTAAGTCCAACTAGAAAATTTTGTTCTTCTTATTTTGTAAGGCTGGTCACCTCTGGCTATGTTAAAAACAAACAAACAAACAAAAGAAAAACACAGTGTATCAGTTCAACTTAAGGGTTTGGGGTTGACCTTACCTGGGTTTTAATCACAAATTTGTTATTCCCTAGTAACAGACTTGTGAGCATTAAGACTTATAAGGGCTTATATTTCCCTTTTTAAATATGAAGAAAATAGCATTACCACACAGAGTCATTGTAAGGTTTTGTATTGGTCTGGATTACCCAAAATACAGATGCCAAGACAAATAAATGTCCAAGAACTTAATAGGTGGAAATGTTGTTAGAAAAATAGGGGCTGAGATTGCTGGGGCACAAGCTAATCCTAGTGAAAGTGAGAGGTAAAAAAAGGTTCTCAGAAGCATCCTAGATCACCATGCAATCTAAGGGATGTTCAGCAAGGTCATTGCCAGGGTGTCCTTGAGTCAAAGTCAGCCATCAGTTGGTACCCATGTCTCTATAAGTGGACTTGTCTTAGTACCCTGTCACACTCAGTCATTGGCTGAGAACATGGTCATAGGAAGAGTGACAATAGACTTCAGAGTACAGCTGGTATGGCTTTTGGTCAAGTA
Source organism: Myotis brandtii (assembly GCF_000412655.1). Classification (NCBI taxonomy): domain Eukaryota; kingdom Metazoa; phylum Chordata; class Mammalia; order Chiroptera; family Vespertilionidae; genus Myotis; species Myotis brandtii. Next base: position 1,061 of record NW_005326229.1, on the reverse strand, counting down.
AACTGCAATTCACATTTTTATGGCTGCTCCAGGGTTAAATAATGACATACAATCAGTGCTCACCACAGGACCTATCACAGTACCTCCTGCTCCATAAATAATTAATGAATGGTCACTATTCTTATTACTTCTGCATTGGCATGATTGAGACACGATATTGGAGTGTGGTGACTTTGTGCACTGCTGAGTCTGAGGTTCCCTTCTAAGCAACATATCAACATCTAGATATCATCCTGACTGAGGTGTTTCACAAATATCAGTAAACTGTAGCCACTGTAGTTAAAGGTATTGGAGGTGGATATATTCAGGACATCTTTAGCGCCCTAAAGAGCAGGACCAGCAATGGAATCCCAGGCAGATGTAGAGAAAGCCGCTGTAGATAGAGCTGCTGTCATCCATCAAAGTCAAAATCATGAATGCATGGAGCTGGTTTGCTCTTACTCTGAAATTGTCTTCTGGCAGAGAAAATAATAGCCCTCCTTTTTGCATTTTATTAAATACGGTAATGTAGGTCAGTTAATTTCACAGACTTCAGGTGAGTTAGTTTAATTGTATATCCCTGAGGAGATACCACAAAGGACAGGAGCCAAGAGGGAAGAATGCATTGAGCACTTCAGTACTTAGGAGTTTGTATTGGGGCATGGAAACCCAGAAGAAAGAAAAAGGAAAGGAGAGACCACTAGACTGAGAAAGAATCCCTGGGTCAGACTCTGCAGAGTGTGTCCCTGGCTGAGCCAAATTGCTCATCTGGGACCCAGTCTCCTTCAGCCAAGCAAAATGTCAATGAGCTTTTAGTTTAAATTAATAAAAGAGTATCAAGAGAGAAGTGATGGTGTTTCGTTGGAGTTTTGACTAGCATTTTCCTGATGATTAATGATATTGAACACCCTTTCATGTACCTGTTGGGCATTTTGATGCCTCCTTTGAAAAATGTCTATTCCATTTCTCTGTTGATTTTGCAATCAGATTGTTGGGTTTCTCTTGCCATTGAGTTGTATAAGTTCTTCCTATGCTTTGGGCATTTGCCCTTTATCAGATATATGATTTGCAAATATTTTCTC
>NW_005326228.1:0-1825 GCF_000412655.1 Myotis brandtii | reverse complement strand
TCTCTGTTCTCTCCCCAGCTTGCTTGGTGTTCTCCACAGAACGGAAGGATGTGTTTGTGTAATTAACTGGCGGCTTCCTTGGCCATTGAGCCCAGACTGATAAAAAAGGGACTATATCAAACAGCATTCCTGGGCAGAGCCAACCCATCGGGCACAGCTCTCCAACAAAAGGGGAAGGCGGGTTCCGGCTGAGGTCAGGTTAAATGCTTCAGTTTATGCCATTTCACTCGAAACCAGTGAACAGATTTCATGTTTACGCAAATTAAACTCAATCTTGGCAACCAGCTCCCTGGGTGCTGGCTGGGGTGAGCCCGTGTCCGCACGGCTCCCATGGCAGAAATGCGCGGATTCAAGCAGTGTGCGCCGGCCACGGGGTGCGACCTTCCTCGCCAATCTACCGTAATCTCCAGGGTGATTCCCAGAGTCAAAGGGGTGGCGACCCCAGTTTTGGATACAATATTACTAGATGCGTGTTTTCCTGCCTGCCTTTGTTCTCCATATCAAGTCGAAGCAACCACAGTCTCCCTCCCAGCTCCGCAAATCCTTCCAATTCTTATCCCACTAACCCCTAAAGGTAAACATTTTGACGTTTCTGGACAACTGTATTGGAATTAATGCTTTAATTTGATATGACAGCTCACAAATATAATGTAGACAGTGACTCAGGGGGACGACACTAACGACAATGACACAGATTCCAGCCGGCAGAAGCCCTACCCATAACCAGGCAGTATTTGCACATAGACAGTCTCTCTGTGGCTAATGAGGGGCCACCTATAACCCGAATGCTTCATTCTCAGGCTGTTGTTGACAATTATCTGACTAGACCATTTGCGAGAACAATGTTCACTGAAAATACTCTCCAAAACCTAGCGTGACTTCCCATTTTTATCTTTCCTGTGAAGAGTGACTGGAATCATTGTTCAATGATACACTGATAGAATACTTTTGCTAATGGGAGGGGGGAAAAGGTGCCCAGTTTTTCTTTTAGTTATATTTTGCTTAGTTTTACAGAAAGATCAGCCTTTATCTCCTGAGCACAAAAGCCAGGCGCTGACAGAGTGTGGAGAGCTATGCTTTTAGTTAAAGATGAACTGAGATACCAGCGGGTGCTGAGTTATACAGTTTAGGGTCATAGAAAAATACATGCCGCCACCATACACCTGTCAGAACGGCTACATTTTTACAAAAACTGAGAATACCAGCAGCAATGAGGATGTGGAGCAACAGGAACTCTCATTAGCTGCTGGTGGGAGTGCAAAATGGCACGGTCTCTTGGGCAGACGATTTGGCAGTTCTTATAAAGCCAAACTTAATGTGAGCTCACGACCTAGCAATTTTGCTCATAGCTACGTACCCAAAGGATTTGAAAACGTGTGTCCATACAAAAACCTGCATGGGGATGCTTATAGCTGCTTTATTCAGAATTGCCAAACACTGGGAGCAACCAAGATGTCCTTCAATAGGCAGATGGACAGACTACGGTATATCCACACAACAGAGTATTACTCAGTGAAGAGAAAGAAACGAGGCATCAAGTCATGGAAAGACACGAAAGAACCTCAAATACCTGTTGCTAAGTACAGAAGCCAGTCTGCAAAGGCCATATGCTGTGGGAGCACAATTATAAGACGTCCTAGAAAACGCACAACTAGAGAGAGTAACATGCTCAGTGGTGGTCACGAGTCCAGGGGCGAGAGAACGGTTGTAGAAATTTACAAGAACTATCATAGGCAGCCTTTCCTCTCTAGCTACCCCAGGACCGACTGTCATTATGGATGACTACAGGGGCCAGGGATTGAACCTGCAACCCAGGCACATGCCC
>NW_005326227.1:0-1824 GCF_000412655.1 Myotis brandtii | reverse complement strand
GGTCAGAGAGGAAGCAGTCCAGGCGGAAGGAAGAGCAGCAGCCAGGCCATGTTTCGTGCTACATCCAAGACCCAACCCCTTCCTCCACTCTGAACCGGGGGAACCACAGCCTGGAAGATAGCTTGAGGTATTTACCTTTTTGGTTTTTGTTCTGGTTTTTGCTCGGTTGGTGTCCGTGGGCTGTACTAGATGGAAGCTCTGAGAGAGGAGGCACTGTGGGGTCTTGCTCACCACTCTACTCCATTGCCCAACTGGGCATGCGTTGATGTGAATTGAGGGGGAAAGTGGTAGGGGAGGGAATTCTGGTGAAGATGTGGAAAGTAAGAGTGTTTACCTCTAAGGACTCAACTGACAGTAAATGAGACTCTGCAAGATGCCAGTTGGTTACCAAAAAGTAACAAAGCCTCCCTCTTACCTGCCATAATTGCTCCACTTAATTCATTAAAGGATTATCCCAAGATGGGAGGGGGGTGGAGGCCGACCTGGGAGTTCTGGCAGCAGCACAACCTCCTCCAAGACAACAGGGAGACCCCAACTGTGGAAAACAGTCAGGTCGGGGAGGCAGGGAGGCCTGGAGGCCGGGTTCTGGTCCTGTCCCTGCTCCTGAGAGACTGTGTGACCTCGGACAGGTTTCCTCCCCTCTCTGGGCCTCACTTCTCTTCTCTCATCTGTGCAATGAACGAGGTGGGCTAAAGAGTGGTTTCAAACTATGCTTGATGAAGCCTTAGAGTCCCAAAGAGGGGTTCTTAGGGGCTGCTTTGGGGGAAGGAGCAGTAGAAGGTAGACAGGACAGATAGAAGTGACACCCCACTCTTTTCAGTCAGAATGGCCCTATTGGAATCTGTTTCACACTCTGGGTTTCTTCATAAGCAGGTGATATGCACAATGATAATGAAAATAAATACTGAGCCCTCACACGTTGCTGGGCAGATTATATGTGATAATTCATATGAAATGCTTAGCACAATAACCCTGTTGAGTACTTGTATCTCAATTTTACAGATGAGGAAACTGAGGTGCTGAGCCATTAAGTAACTTATTTAGAGTCTGATCTGTGATACAGATGCTTGTAGTGAGGCCCCTGAATCTTCACTTTTAACCCTCCTTTGATTAATCATACAGATGCTTTGTATTAAACTGACAGGCTTGTGGGGGCTCTACTTTGTACTAACACTGTGCCCTCGAGTGCCTTGTGGGTTATTGAAGGAGAGAATGCACATGAGATGCTTAACATAGTACATGGCTTATGGTAAAGGCTCAATAGTCATTAGCCATTATTATGATTATTAGCATTTTCACTTCATGTGAAGACTGATTCCACTTCTAAAATGTGTTCGGGAAGAACTGGAGTAGCTGATTCCTAAAGACCTTCCAGCCCTGGTGTCACCTTCTTAAAGGGAGGGATGGTGCTGTGGGCGGGCAGCACCCCACTTCCCAGGAGATGCTGGCCAGTAAAGACATTTCTGCCAGTTTTTACAAAATGAGAAAAAGGACAAGCCATTGAGATTTCATCAGGTTCACTTTATTTCATTTAAAGGATTGTCCTTGAATCAGAGATGACAACCCATCTAACAGTAAAAATGCGTGGTGATTTTTGAACACTCGCTATGTCCCGTACACCTTACACAATGTTCTCGTTTAATCTCCACAACATCTCCATATCATTGAGGAAACTGAGGCCCAGCACTGTCACCTAATTGTCTCAGGTCCACAGCTGGAACTCACACTGAAGACCTTGGGACACCAGAGCTCTGCGCTCTTGACCAATATGCTGTCTGCCCTAACAGCTTTATTGAGATACTAGAGGCCTGGTGCACAAAATTC
>NW_005326226.1:0-1824 GCF_000412655.1 Myotis brandtii | reverse complement strand
TGTGGCGATAGCTTCTTGTGGCTTTGGCTTGTGCTTCCCTAATGGCAAAGGACATTGAAGTCTTTTCATGGGCTGATCTGCCGCCTGCGTGCCCTCTTCTGTGGAGAATGTCATGACTCCATTCATGTCTCCTGCCCGTTTTTAAATTGGGTTGTTTGCTTTTTACTGCTGAGTGTTGAAAGTTCTTTTTATATTGAAGTCCTTTATCAGACGCATTGTTTGCTAATATTTCCCCCCACCCTGCAGCCTGTCTTTTTACCCTCCTAACAGCTCTTCTCAGAAAAAGAGCTTTCCATTCAATTAGGTCAAGTTTTCCTTTCATGGATCCTGCTTTTGGTGACAAGTCTAAGAACTCTAGTCCGAGCCCTAGCTCACGAAGATATTCTCCTTTTTTGGTAAAAGTTTTACAATTATACATTTTTAAGGTCTGTGACCCATTTTGGATTAACTTTCAAGGAGTGACATTAAGTCAAGTTTCATTTTTTAGGCTGTGGGTGTCCAATGGCTCCAGCACCACTTGTTGCCCAAACAATCTTCCTCCCTTGAATGGCTTTGTACCTTCGTGAAAAGTGGCTTCATCTTTTGACCATAGACATCCACAGCAGGGCTTGTTTCAGAGGAGGAATGCAGAGTTAGCTGGTCAAATAGTGTGTGTTTTCCTCCTCTTCACCAACACTGAAGTCTCACAAGGTGCTGAGACACTGGGGCGTGGTTTATGTAGAGGAGAGCCTGTGGTGGGATTAGTCTTAACCAACCGGATGCTAACATTTCCAATCATGCTGAGCCCTTACGGGCAGCCGCCAGGGCCATTCTCAAACCTGAACCCCCGCGGCCTTGCTTTCAGAGCAGACAACTGTAGAGAATCCGTCTCACTACTCAGAGTGTGGGCCAGCCTGTTTTTAGTCACAGGTGGTGCTTCCTGTCCTGAATACCCCCACCTTTCTCCTTATTCACAAGTGGCTTTTGCATGTCACTAGGGCCACATCAGCAGTTAGTATGGGGTTTCACAGCAAAGGACTAGCTGTGAAATGATGAACTACTTACCTTGCTCAGTTTCATTGGCTTAGCTGTACCATGGACTCAGAAAGTGAGGACTAAGAAAGCTATAAAAGCAGGGGGCATAGTACAGTGCCTGACATAACTATTTAATATGTGATAACCAGTATTGTTAGCGCTTTAGGCTGCTTTGAAAAATTTAATCTTTGTGAGGACATTCAAAGAATATGACGGAGGCTCCTAAGGTAATTCCATAAAAGACCACCAAAACGTTTTGAGCAGTGTGAGATGATTACTTTGAAAGGGTGACACTCATTGGTTATGTCATGTCTGGCATGTTTGTTGACAAAGAATTTCAGTGGTAAATACAAAACTCAGGACAGTGATCAGCTCTGGAGGTGGGCAGAGGGTGGGGCAGGCCAGGAGCAGACAGGAAGTTGGAAGGTGTGGGAATGTGCTGAAGTTGGATGGTGTGTTTTTGTTGTGCTTAGTACATATTACATAAGTTCTTTTCAATAAATCAAATGCTACACATAAATTCTCCTTAAAAATTAGTCTCATTGACTCATAATCCTACCTACGCATATATGCATAATATTCACATGGATATGTAAAACATAAGTCAATTTAGTTCAACAAATTTCTATTGAACTGCTACTAGTGCATAAAAATAAAAATGTAAGTGCTATCCAAACATGCTGAGACGGTTTAATGGAGAACAAGGTAAGTTTCAAATGTAGTTAATATTAACCAAAGAAGGTGTCTTAGAAGAGGTAAATTTTAGAGTTAAATGAAACACCAATCAGAAAGAATGTATGCACTTCTGTG
>NW_005326225.1:0-1824 GCF_000412655.1 Myotis brandtii | reverse complement strand
GCTGCCTGGGACTGGCTCCAGGGAGTATGTGCATCCAGAGATGCAGAGCAGCAGGAAAATCAGGTAGAATTTTCCTGAAATTCTGTATAAACAAGGCAGGGGAGACCAGGAACAGACTTGCTTCTCTTTTATAAAAAGGGGCCAGGGGACCTAGCCAGATGGCCGGAATATAAAGCAGAGTTTTTCCTCTCTGTGGTTCTGTGCCCTAGGAACAGACAGAGACCACAACTCCCTTAAGAAACCCACAGGCCGTCCGTGAAGAGTAAGGAACTGCTACTTAATAGTGTTACAGAAGTGCCTGGGACTTCTCGCCTGTGGGCCTGGTGGGAGGCACATAGATATGTTTAAACCCTGCAGGGCTGGGGTGGTGAGCAGGGCATCCTCGGATAACAGGGATGAGTCTAAGGGTGAACACTGAGCTGAGATATTCCTATGGTGAACCCGAGAGCCAGTCAAATTCTAACACTAGAGGGCCAGAGCTGGGTTGCAGAGCAGCAGTAGGGACCCCGGTTTGGTTCCACCTGCCTGCCTCTCCCGTTTACGTTCTATAGAGGTTCAAGCCACGTTTGTTCCCAACTAAGATACAGTCCCCCTTATTGTCTCTTACCTGTGGCTTCCTTGAGTTTTAAATTCCTTGAAGATGGGGGCCAGCACTGTCTGCAGGCAGGTTTCAGAAAGAACAGCTAATAGGTGCCCTGTCGTTTTTAACGTGGGTGGTTCTAGAAATCAAGTTGAAATACAAACTGCCATGTTGACTTTGTTTCAAAAAAAATTTATTTTCCAAGGTAAAAGAATAAATAAATTAAAACAATAACTTAATATATAATTTAACATTTACAAGTCTTCAGCTGTCCCTTCAAAGGCAGTGCATTCGCTGTGAGGAGTTCCAGAGTGACTGGTTGAAGATGCCTGCAGTCACCGTCAGGGTTGTTCGCTCCCAGAGGCGCAGGCAGGGAGACCTTCAGTCCTGGAGGACACCTATAAGTCGATTAAGGAAGGAAAAGTTCCTGAGGATTTCCGCTTGGACTACTGTCCAGGCACATCTGCTGTAGAACTTGGCCTTCAGGTACTGGAGGATGCCTAAGTAATAGGTCTTCAGGCGCAGCACGGTCCTGTTTTCCCAGGGGAACTTTCCCTCCCGGGTGATTTCCTCCAGGGCTGTCTCCAGGCGGTCCATCTGCTCATCGAGCTCCTCCAGAAGGTTCTCAACAATGGTCTCATTCCAGCCAGCGTTGGAGAAACCTCTTCTGAAAATGCTGAAGATCTGCTGGAGCATCTCATACATGACCACCATGGCTTCCTCCTTCCGGACCTGCTGTGGTTGTTCAACCTCTCCGGGGATCTGGAAGTCCATCCTGTCGTCCAGGCAATGCTGAGGGCTTGTAATCAACTGCCACAGGAGCGTCTGACAGGCTGAATTGCTCTTTCTCTGCTGGAGGCGGAGCTTGCCGTAGTTCACGGAGAGTGCGGCCCCGGTGAGACACAGCAGGACGGTGAGCTGGAGGGTGCACCTGTTGATCATGATGGCAAGGGGAGCAGTGCTGTCCGAGGCAAAGGCTTCAGGGCTTGCAGTGCGAATGCCTTCTCTCCAGGAGTAGGGCCTATTTATAAGGCCATCTTTCTAGTTCACAGGAAATTCCCAATTTCAGTTCTCCTTTCTGTTTTCTTTTGTCATTTACATTTTTCCTTGAGATTGTTTCAATTAGAGTTGACATACAATATTATGGTAGTTTCAGGTGTACAACATAGTGATTAAACATGCGTTTATTGATTTTGTTTTTTAGATCCTACATATAAGTGAAATAATATGGTATTTGTCTTTCT
>NW_005326224.1:0-1824 GCF_000412655.1 Myotis brandtii | reverse complement strand
TTTTTTTTCACTTTTCTCTGCACCCATGTAATCTCCACCAAGATCAAGATAAGGAACATTTCTAGCATCTCATAGGCTTCTATCCAATTTGTATCTCCCCCAAAAGTAACCTCCACTCTGCTTTAATAAACACTGATTCGTTTTACCTGCCCTTGAACTTCATACCAACGAGATCACATTTATCACTCAACATAATACCTGTGAGATTCACCCATATGGTGGTGTGTGCCCCTAGTTTGTTCTTTTTCATTGCTGTATAATATTGTATTTTATGAAAGTACCACCATTGATCCATTTAACTATTGATAGGTATTTAGATTCCTTCTAGTTTGGGGCTGTGGTTAATAGAGCTGCTATGACTATTCTTGTAGATGTCTTCGTATGGACACACACACACGCTTATTTCTCGAGTATATATGCCTAGAAGTGAAATTTCTGGGTCATAGGGTAGGTGTGTGTTTAACTTCAGTAGAAACCATTGTCCAAACCAGTGGTGGCATTTTCAACTGCACCCTCAGTGTAGGCGTGGGCCGGTTGCTTCCTATCTGTGCCAACACTGGGTACTGTCAGTCTTCTATATTTTGCCCACTTGGTATATAGTGGAGTCTCATTGTGGTTTTAATGTACATTTCTATGATGAGCAATGATATTGCACAGCTTTTCATGAGCTGATGGCCATCTGCATATCTCTTCCTGTGAAGTGCCCCCTTCAGATCGGTTGCCCATTTTTTAATTGGGCGCCTTCATTTCTAAAGGAGTCAATACCGAGGGAGTAATCCGAGAAGCCGACAAAACTTCGCGCATGAAGATGTACCAGAGCATCGCTCATAATACCAAGAAACAACCTCAGGGCTTCACATAGAGAATTAGTTCAGTAAATTATGAGCCAAGCATAGATCCCAATACTAGGCAGTCATTTAAAAAGATGCTTATGGTAAGAGTTAATAAAATGAGGAAGTGCTTATAATGTAATGTTTTAATCATGGCTTTTTAAATGTAAGCACTAAAAGAAAAACTGGGAGGAAAAAGAAGAAAATGTTACTGCGGGTTATTTCTCAGTGTTCTACGGTGAGTATATACTACTGTTATCATCAGAAACACAATAAACACTATTTTTTAAAAAAAACTGCAATGAACAAATCTGACACGAACAAATCATCACCGGCACAGAAGCTGGTCCTGTGACTCCCACCATCTTTGGGCACCAATTTCTGAGCCTGAATACCTTACAGACGCTCTCTCCGGAGGAAATTGTTTTGTTTACTCCACACGCTACAAAGGTACCTTTGTGTCCGTCCGTGTGCAGATTAGGTCTCTATCAAAGGATGCCCGTGTACGACTCAGATTTGAAAAGGCCTAATGGGGCTCAGTGATGGAGCGTTCGGAACGGGCAGACTCACCTGCACATGGACACCTTTCTGATCCCAGCAAAGGGGAGAGAGGCCACCAGCTGAAGGAGGGTGGGGCCTTCAGCACCGGTCCTGTTCAGTCGTGTCCGCGACGCCCCGCGTAGGGCCTGAGCTCCAGAACTCTGAGTAGGGTGAACAGGTGAATAAATTTAACTGTAACTGATTTCCTTTACAAACAAATCAGACCTTGTGTACACAAAGGACTGTTTCCCCCACAAAGGTATCCCTTGGGGGACTATAAATAGTTCTTACAACAGCTCTCTCATGGCATAATACATTAGAAATTTCTTTTACAGAATTGCTTCTGAGACGACAATATATTCCTCTGAATAGTCTCGGGATGGCCAATCAGGAAGGGCGGAAGCCCGAGCTCCTGACAGGGGCGTAGGAGGGGAGGCCGGTCGGACGTAGGCGC
>NW_005326223.1:0-1824 GCF_000412655.1 Myotis brandtii | reverse complement strand
TTCGCCTGATTTGTGCTTCGCTGAGCCCTGCGGGGGTCATGAACCGACAGACACACATACATATGTTAGGTGATTGTCCGCATGAGGAGCTAATCCTTACATATCAGTAAGGAGTAAGGATGTGAAATTCCACTGAGACTTTCAAGTGGGAATTTCAGCTTTCATAAGATGTAGAAATTGTTACCTCAATGATTTAAAAAAAACTCCCCAAACACTAGAAATGATACTAGATTGTAGCAAACTATTTGCTACAGAAACATATTTTTTCATCACTTCTCTCTCTTTGTTCTTTCTTGATGGGAAACTGAAAACCTGTCCACCCTGAAGATGACAGTTCTCTGAAGATTTAGATGAAGGTCAAGGGAGACAAATATTCCAGCTGCCAGGCCCGTTCTCTCACATGCCGCGAGTGAGCCTTATTTCCACAGTGAAAATTGGGAACGTGGCCAGGAAAAGCCAGAATGAATTAACACAATGCAAAATACTCTATTAGAAAACTGCTCTCACCTGGCTGAGCAAGCCAGTGGAGTGAAATGAGGAGGGACTACAACTTTTTCAGCAGAGGGATAAGCATACGGACTGTTCCAGAAACTTGAAGGATGCACCAGTAATTATAGGTGGACCAATGAAGGCAAAGGCCTGGCGATGAGCTGGAGAACAGGCATGGCCTGCTTCATGGAGGGCTTAGGGATCGTGCTCACCGTCCACTCTTTATCTTGCAGAGAACCAAGAGCTCTGACAGAGCAGTCATTCACCACTTGGAAGGCCAGCTGGCTGCTCCATCACTTGTCATGTCCTCACAACAATCTCAAATCTGCATATGCTCTCCAATGCCTGGTGGTTGAAATTGCTTTCATTGTCCATGCACAAACAGCTACAGGGTTACACAATATCAAAGACACGGTGTGCTCTTTTATTCAACTGCTGATATTGATTGTGAAGCCCAAAACATAAAAATAAGAATTTCATTCACCAATTAGGAACAAGATGGTTTTAAAAAGCAATAAATTTTTTCTATAGAGAAAGTATCTGATACTTTGTACTTGGAAATCTGGAGTGAATATTATACATTATAGCACTGGGAAAAAAATAACTAAAAAGGAAAGGATAAGTTAAAATTCAGAATGAGTTTGTTATGTCAGACTACATTTACATTATACATATTTCCAAAATAGAAGACAAATAAGCAAATTCCAATCCGTAAGTGATCTCTTGCAAAGATTTTTGATAAATGCTATATAGAATAGACAGAATGGTACTAAAAAATTAGGTCTCAGGTTGAAATTCACTTTTGATACTTCTGGTTGGTCAAAACGAGTCCTATTTACTATTCCATCTGAGTAGTTTTATATGTAAGCATATAAGACTTCCTGAGCATTATTTTAAAAAATAAATAGCAAATGGAAGTAGACATTTTTTGAAAGAATTTCTTTTGGTTAACTCTATCTTCTAATTATTTAACAAAACATATTATTAATGGACAAACTTGCAGAATATCAAAGAACCATAATATTCATACTTAATACTCTAATACATAATTACTCAGATTAATTATATGTATATAAGATTTGTCTATATAGGTAATGTGTTTAGATAGCTATGATCATAAAAGTTATAAAGTATTTGTTTTAAGCATTTATACTGATCTATGTCATATATAATTTATCTTTGTAAGTGTATACCTATCTAGATACATGGGTATATATATACACTTTTTATCATATATGTGTACATTCACACACATAGAAACATACCCATAGTTTAATCAATAGTTTATTACAGTACCCGGCTGTCATGGCTCAGTGGTTGAGCATCAACCTATGA
>NW_005326222.1:0-1824 GCF_000412655.1 Myotis brandtii | reverse complement strand
ATTCTTGTATTATTATTTATTAATTATCATATTATTTATTTATATTACAATGGTAAACCTACTTTTTCCCATCTCAAACAGCTATGGGAAGCTCTCTTTATTGATTTGGGAACTGGCTCAAGATTATGTACATGTTAAAGGGAGGTTATACTGGCAAATTCTTTTATATTTTGACGTGAAGCCTTTTATCAATAAGAGGGTATTATTTCAAGTGGACAATGTATGTTTATGTATCAAGGATATCCCTGGTTTCAGCCTAGGAGGCTCTCGAAAAGACATTTGCATCTAGGCAGCATTTGCTCAACAAGATGGGGAAGACTAGGAGTCAAACAGCAATAGAACGCCAGTAAACTAAATCTTAAATCTAAATGTGTTCCCAATAAAAGAGAGCTCTAGGAGGTATGTTCTTCACCAATGTCTGAACAATGATGACTCACTATTTACCCCCAAATTCTCCTATTCATTCACAAGTAGATAAGAGTTAATATTTCATCACCAACTTCATGCCACAATCAAACCATTATAGTGAGAACGTGATTATAAAATTGTATTTAGAGAAAATAGTTGCTAGAAACCAAAAACAGAAGTTGATACAAATATCCTGTTGTCAATATATATTCAGTTTAGACATTATGCAAAAGAACTAGGGGATATCGCCCTGAGATGTAAAGATTGTGATAGGAAAAGAATATGGTAGTCTATTTATTAACTTATTTCTTCAGTCAGTAAATACTCCCTGAGTGCTTACATCAGGCAAAATAACAGGCATAGAGAAAAAGATATGTCTTTGACCTCAAAGACAATGCATTTGAGGAGACAGGCCTGTACATAGACAATACAGTTCAATGCAACAAGTAAAGTAATGAGAGGTCCGTGCAAATGCAGTGGGATTCCAGGGAAGGAAGTGTCTATATTTGGCAGGAAGAGAAAGAGGTAATGCTTGAGCTTACCCTGGGAGGAGAAGCAGAGTGTTAGCAGGCATTCCAGGAGGAGGAAACAGAATGTGCAAAGGCCCACAGACAATGAAAAGCATGTCATGCGCAGGGACTCATACCTACTTTATGTTGCTGGAATGGAAAGTGTGAGGAGAGTGTTGGAAGTAAAACTGAAGGAGTGGTATGGGTGAAATGTTTTGAATCAGGCTGAGAAGTACAGAGTCATCTCATAGCAGATAGAAAGCCATTGAAGAAATTTAAACACAATTAGATGTGCATTTTAGAAATACCATACAGTCAGCAGACTGGAGAATGGATTGGAAGTAGGGACAAATTAGTGACAGTGAGACTATATAGTAGTTGCTTTTACCTGCTGGCGTGGAGGAAAAGTGCCATTTCACTAAATAGAAATAAATCCTCAAACCCTGGCAAGAATGAGTGCATAAGGATATTTTCCACAGAAGAATCTCTTTAAGGAAAATAATGTTCACATCGGGTAAAGATCACTGATTAATTTTGTATGCCTGGTACATATCTTCTACGGTCAAGGATGCATTGGTCATTGTTTCACTTAATTGTATGATTGACATCTACCTGAGCTGACATGTCTGTTACGGCATTGAAAGACTGTGTAATGTTGTAGAAAGAGTGCTACTAGGAGTCAAGAGACTTGCCTCTAGTTCGGCTTTACATCTTAGTCTTTGTAGGGCCTTGGGGAAGTCACTGTACCTCTTTGGGCCTCAGTTTTCTCAGTTATAAAGTGAGGGCACAATGCAAATTATTTGTAATGCCACTTTATTTATGTCATGCTGTGAACTGTGACTTTGTTTGCACTTATTAATCTCTCCTAATATTTATCTCTTACCTCATCTTTATGATCTTCCACAAT
>NW_005326221.1:0-1824 GCF_000412655.1 Myotis brandtii | reverse complement strand
TCTCTGAAATCAATAAAGATATGTTTTAAAAAATAAATCCCCATTCTTTCTTGTACTTTGAACCGCATACCAACATCTCTGCTTAGATTGCCATCAAACCGTCAGAAGCCAGGAGAGAGGCATGGCACAGATTCTTCCTCACTGCCTTCAGAAGAAACCAACCCTACAGATACTTGGATATCAGACTTCCAGCCTCAAGAACTGTGAGATAATACATTTCTATCATTTAAGCTACCCCACCCCCAGTTTGTGCTGCATTGTTAAAGTAGCCCTATCAAACTAGTGCACTTCTCATTGGTACTAGGTAAAACCCCTGACCACTATCATGATGTACAAGGTCATCCAGGATCTGTTCTTGCCTGTTTTCTAGCATCTCTCACTATTCCATTCTCCAGAGACAGCCAACAGAGGATCTACGCCCTGCCCAGGGTTCTTAGAATAGGACTTTGAACATTGCACATATTCCTTCATTGTCTTGTTGCATCACAGTTTCCCTTTGAGAGTCAGCTCAGTTGTAATCTACTTGGTGAGGCCTCTCCAACCCTGTCTGTCCAGAGGGACTTCCATCTTCTGTTCTTCCCTGGCACCTTGCATTGGCCTCCACTGAAGCACTCCTTCCATGGGATTACTTTGGTCTTTGTTTTATGACTGTGCCTCTCTGTATAGACTGAGAGAACATTCAGAGTGAAAATGACTCCCTACTCACTTCTTTCCTTCCAGTGTCAAGCCCAGGGAACTGGCTTATGAGACCCAAGAATCCTTGCTGGGATATTCCTAAACAGCTGAGGAGTTGACTATGACCCAGCAGAAAGTGGGCTGGACAAGGGGTGGTGAGAACCTGGTGTTTGTGTTTTGTTGGCTGCTAACTTGCTGGGTGACCTGGGGCTAGTTCCTTCCTCATTCTTGTTTCTGCATTCCTATCTAAAAAGTGAGGCAGTTGATCAGATGACCTCTAAGGATGTCTTAACAATGTTGCAAGGGAATCTTCTCCCAAGGATAGTCTATCGTGGGACTATCAAAAGAAGCAAACTGAAGTTTACGTTTTAATGAAAGAATTTCAGACTGACTTAAGTCAAAGGGCAATGTTTCCTAACCAAACAGTCTGCTCATGTCTCCCCTTATCCTCACAGAAGTAGCCACTTTTTTGGCTTCCTGGCAAGACTGACTGTAACTCAAAGCTGAAAGGCCAGTGTCTGACAGTGTAGTTGTAATTTAAATTGTAAAATGAATGGCCATTAAATAGGATGACTGGACTACTTAGGACCACCCCCTCCTTTGCTGGCAAGGATTTCCAGGGCAGTTTGGAGACTGCCGAAATGAAGCAGCTTCCAATGAGATACCTGCAAAACCTGAATGGGAAAGTGCCCTAGGGCAGAAGGCAGAACTTCCCACTGCACCCAGGACCTCCTCCTCTTTTCTCAGCACTTGTAATCTCTCCCCAGAGCAACGAAAGGCTCATAGATCTCTCTAGTTTAGAGCCAACTGAGCTCTGGGTCTCCAATGTAGGGACAGGTTCAGACTGCTGGTGAACTTGGTTTTATGATAGAAAAGCAAAAAAAGTGTTCACTTCTGCAATGGTGCCAAATTGTGTTGGTTACTAAGTTTTCACACGGGATATTCTTGGCTGGGTTTGCTTAGTGAAAGCTCTCTTCACTTCAACACTGTTCTTTGAGATATCCATATCTGGACAGCCTGGGACAGTCACAGAAAGTGTTCCCATGATCTGAGCAACTAAACATGGCTGTATGTGTATATAATATAGATGCATTTTTCTTTTTTTTCTGAGATATTTTGTATAATATTTGACTCATAACTTAACTGTTA
>NW_005326220.1:0-1824 GCF_000412655.1 Myotis brandtii | reverse complement strand
GGGGGTGATCTCAAAAACTGGAACATCCAGGAGCCCAGAAAGTATACAATAAGAGGGACAGCACATGCTTTTCCTAGAGGACAAAATCACCATCGAGTTGTGAGCTCAAAGGTAAATGAAGAGGGAGGGAGAGCTGAAAAGCAGGGACATGATGACTTAGGCCCTAAGTCTTAGGGGATACTATATTCAATACCCCAGTGAAATCATGCCCTAACCTTGGGGCTCCCTTTCAAATCCTAGAAAGACAAATAGAATCAGAGCTTGAGTGAACACACTGTGTCTCCCTGAATTCAAGACACAAAAGAGAATTGACTATCAAGAACAAAACAAAACAAACCACCAAACAACAACAACAAACACACACACACACACAAAACAATAAAAAACAGAACAGTTAACTTAGACCTTGGCCCTTGTACGCTGAAAATCTGCTTTGTAACAAATAAATCTCAGACCAGGCAAAGTGTCCTCCCTACAAATACATTAGACATGCTGAGTCGTTCCAGAAAGGGAATTTGGTGGCTTTGGGGAAGAAGGTAGCCTAGTGAAGAGACCTGGAGGACAATAAATAGTTTTCTTCTTATATGGGATCTCTCTAGTCAGAATAGGGAAGAAAGTAGCCCATAACCCCTCCTGTCAAGCATGGTGAGGCTAGTTCTAAGAAGAGATTATGCTGAAGTTAGAACTGAAGCTGAGTCAACCCAAGAAGACCCTTCTTGCAGCCTCCCATTGTAAAGGACACTAAATCCACAGAGTAAACAGAAGTGTCTCTCCCGACAAATGTGCGGTCAATGTTCTCATCCCAGGACCTCACCTGGAGTTTATCTTTGAGAGCTTCTCCAACTCCAGATTTTCCTAGAAACCACAGCCAAGTAAAGGAAGGGAGGAGAGGATAAATGAGCTTCATCTGAAGGGTAGCTTCTGGCATTTCATCAGCCCGAAGTGTTTCCTTTTTCATAGTGAAAGAAAGGGATGAGTTTATATAAGCCCAGGTTTTGACTTCTTGCGCATATTTTCTGATTATCAGTGAGAGGAAAGGAAAGGGGTCTCCATCTAGCTGCCTTATTCATGTTGCTGGGCTTTCCCACAGCCAAGAAGCAGGCAATTCCTTGTCTCTTTAAGGAGGTGGAAGCAGAAAAGTAGGAAGAAACAGAACCTGAAAGAAAAGAAATGATATTTCCCGCTCACTCTCTATCCAACTATCAGGCCCAACCCTCACTTCACAGCAGCTTAAAGACCCAACAGGCTGTTGGAGTCTCACTTAAGTAGAAGGTGAGGGAATGGGATTGGTTGGAGTTGAGGCCCTGATTGGCTGGAGCCAGTGAGCAGCTAAGGACTGGTGCTGATGTTTTCTAAATGGAGAGACCCTCCCTTCCCCCCAACCCCTGATTGTATTTACCTGTAAATACAGTATGCTAATTCACTCTCCAACATTATCAGGATTCATAAGAATAGAAAGTTTCAATTGTCAGAAATTAGCTAGAAATTTAGATCTAATAGTAAAGAAAATAAGTGCAATAAATAGTGACAGTGCCTCATTCCACCTGAAAAACAACAAATATTTCTTTCCTTAAATAGCGTAGAGGAAGAGCTAAGTCCTATCACTTTCTGTGTGAGTAAGGAGGCCCCTGAGAAGCGTCTCCCCGCAGAAACACGTTCCAGCTAAACCAGACTGTGTAACTCGTGAGCATTCAATCCCTTCATGCTATTACATGGCCCTATAGATGGCTGCAGTTCACATCAAAACCCGGTTTTTATGTTTTAGAAGTTTTTCTCATCAACACATTCTCATCCTCAGCTGTGCTTAGGAAAATTGGTGAAATC
>NW_005326219.1:0-1823 GCF_000412655.1 Myotis brandtii | reverse complement strand
TAGTCTGGCCTTTGGATAAATGTCTACTTCTTAAGGAAAGTTTAGATCTGGGCCATACTTCAGAAACAGCAGGTAAAGTTGAGACTTGGCAGACCCCTGGGCTGGCCACCAGCTCTCATCATCACAGTTTTCTAGGCAACTGTGATGGAGAGTGAACCAGGGCAGCTTCCATTAGGGAAATGAAGCAGAGCTGGGTGCTAGGTGTATCTATACTTTGCTTCATTTAATATACTAGTAAAAAAGAGAGAGCATACAATACCTCCTTGAAATAGTCAATATTCTTATTTTGGCAAATATAGACTTGAGATACAGAGAAGTTAATGCCTCCCCCCAAATTGCCAAACTAGGTAGTAATGTAGCAATGGGAGCAACAGAGATTAAAACCCTCCCATGTCTCGATTCCCACTGATGGGACCCACACCCAATAACTAGCAACTGAGATAACAGGTGAAACAATAAGGGAATTGTTATCTTTTTAAAATACATATGAGAACATGGTTATTTTTCCTTAGGGAATATAAATAAGTCTGAAATGAGTGGAGATAGCCCAAAGGAAAAAGGAAAACCAATTTATGACTCTAGTTCTTGAGTGTACTGAGTATTCTAAGTAGCATAAATAAATGTAAATACAAGTGTACATCCTTGCAGCAATTGCTAACCCTTGGATTAGTCTGCTCAGGTTGCTGTAACAAAATGCAGCAGGCTGAGTGGCTTAAATAAAGGAAGTTTACTTTTCTCATAGGTCTAGATGTTAGAAGTCCAAGTTCAAGGTGCCAGCCTGGTCTGCTTCTAGTGAAGGCTCTCTTCCTGTCTTGCAAATGACTGCCTTCCTGCTATATCTCCACTTGGACTTTCTTGGTGTGTGGGCACGGGAGGAAGGGGGGTGAATACAGAACACTCTGGTGTCTCTTCTTATACACCAATCCCCTGGGATCAGGGACCTACCCTTAGGTCTGCATTTAACCTTAATTATTATTTTAGAGACCCATGCTCCAAATACAGCCACACTGGGGGTTAGAGCACCAACACATAATTTTAGGGGTAGATAAACATAATGGTCCATAGTTTTCATAACCCTCCATCAAAGTACATCTATAAGAAGACTTAGAATTGAAAGCCAGACCAGTTATCCTGACCATGCCTTTGGGAACATCATGACTCTCACTTGATTTTTGCTTTTATTTTGTTTTGTTTCCTGCCCCCGCCCCCACTCCCATCTTTTATTGGGGAAAAAATGAAGCGAAAGATACTAGTATCTTCCTTTCTGACAAAAAGCTCTTCTTTCAAATAAACTTGAAGGAAAAATTCATCTAGCCTTTCACCTTTGCCACCTTGCAGTGAGTGGGGCTGAACAAAGACTGTTCCATCCTTTGTAAAGGCTTAAGCTATAGAGTCTATCAAGGGTGTTACATATGCAAATACTAACCAGGGCCAGGCAGGAAGTATAAATGAGTGATGAGGCCAGATTGGAATATGATAGACAGTGGTGAGGTCTGTTACAAAGTGGAACGTGCATAGTGTTTAGTGCATACCTGAGAGGCAGTTCTGCTAACTCCTTACAGACACTGGGTTTGAATGCTGACCCCATTTACTGTGTAGTTTTGGGCAATTGGTTAATGTATTTGTACTTCACTCTATAAAGTGAGAACGATAGTAACACAAACCTCACAGGTTGCTGGGAAGAATAAATGGTAGCCACATGTGCTCAATACTACCCTGCTTTAAAAATAAATAAATTGCAGAAACGCAATTCTTTTTTCATTAGAGGGATGATTAACTAGACTCCTGGACTCTGAAAAACTGTAACTCTCAATTTATAGTGC
>NW_005326218.1:0-1823 GCF_000412655.1 Myotis brandtii | reverse complement strand
GGGAGTAGAAACAAATCTTCATATAAAAAAGATTAGTAATATTTATCTCCCAAATGTCTAGGGAGAAGAATGTAAACTTGGTCTCTACAGAGGCTACCTCTTCTTCCTTATTTTTCTGTTTATATGTATTATTTTTCAAAGAAGCTTCCTTTAGTTAATCATTGTTTAGTAAATAGTAAATATTTATTTTATTTTATCCCCTACCTAGTTTTCTTCTTTAATAATGTCTCTATTTTGATATATCCACATAATATCTACATAAAAATGTAAGATTAAAACAAAACCTTAATTCTGACATATCTAATGATTAAGTGAAATGTCCATTTCTGCAGTACACTCGTGAACATGGAGTCTTGTTTATACAAAAGGTTTACTTATTTTTACTGAAGAAGTATTACTCTAACTTAAAAATACATAATAGGCCTTATAGCTTTGCAAATAATATGCATTGTTAAAGGAAATAAGACAAGATTTCCTGTGAGGGTCTTTAAAAATCTACTTGGTATGAATTAGATGTAGTTTATTCTAAAGTCAAAAGAATGGATGAACTAACCTTTTAATTTACCCTTCTTGTTCTAGAATTGTTAGACAGAAGGAAATATATTCTGAACACAGAAATGTCATGTGTTTTTTTTTCCAGTAGAATACTTGCCAAAGGAAAGAAAGACATGTTCTGATTTTGTTGCAGAAAAATTAACATGTTTTGCTCTAACTTTAAGATCCTAGTGGATATTTCATTAGAATTATGATTTAATTATTCATTAGATATAATACACTTAACAATTCAATAATTAACTGTTCAAGCATAAGGACAGAAAATCTGATTTACATGTTTATTTCCACCCTTTAAAATACCTAATTATTTTTGCCATCATTTTCACCTACTTCATAATGCCCCAGTGACTAGAAAACATCAGAAATTATTTAAGATCTGAGACCCAAAATGAAGATTTCCTCTTCTTTCCTTTAAATTGGCCTTCAAAGTCCAGCAATAATTATATTTCTATCCATTGTCTATCTCTATTTCTCTCTCTGTCACTCTCTCTTTTTCTCTTCCTCTTCCCTCCATCCTCCCCTCCCTCTCCATCCTTCCCTGTGTGTCCATCTCCAAAGGCCTTTGGAAGATTCAAGACAGATTAAATAGTATGATAATATAAAACATTCATAATAAAACATGTATGTTTTCCTAATAATTGTTATATACATTAAAACTTGGAAAATTCATGGCATATAGATACACACACACAGTTTATGTCATCAAGTAATGCTACTTCGACAACTACAAAAAGTTCTCTGAGCCAATAAAAAGCTATTTTCAATAATATGAGAAGTTTCCTCTGTATTTCTATAGCTCATAGGCCTTCAAGTGGAGCTCTCCACAGTAAATATGATTCAAAAGCTCAATCATTAATTCTATTTAGGCTTAATGTGTCATAAAGCTAGGGAAAGCAGGGCCATTTTCCTCTCTGCTGGGGCACAAAAAGTGTATTAACTATTCCAGCCAGTACTGTGAATGATTTATTAATTCAATTTTGGAAAGCGAGACTGTCAGATCATATAAGCACATATTATAAACACACAATCTCTCTGAAGATTCTTATTTCTTCTCGTAGCTAACTGACTGACAATGCACCTCAATGTTGACATCTGTCTTCTTCTTCTCCCTCTCTTTCTCATTCTCTCTCCCCTTCAGGCCCCCAAACATACACACACACTACTCAAATAATCTAGGCATGGCTAATAATATCTGTTCATACTAGAGACAGTAGAACTAACTCTGATTAATAAATTTGAAGCACCTAGAATGAAATGATGGGATTTTT
>NW_005326217.1:0-1823 GCF_000412655.1 Myotis brandtii | reverse complement strand
GACAAATCACATTGTACTGTAATTATGTCTACCTATCTTCCTCCTCCCCCAGAAAAACTGAAAGTTGCTCTGGAATAAAAATGAGCCACTCATCTCTTAGTATCCCTTTAAAGTGCTAAGTTCCTTCATGCAAAGAGTTTGCAACATAGAAATTAAGACCTAAACAGGTTTAAAGAACAGTGCAATTCAAGGAGCATACCATCATGCAAGTACCATATATTGTAAATAATATGGATTAATTACCAATAAGAAATAACAAAAGTAACAGCTAATGCTTATTGAGGTGCTCTGGGATCCACCCTCATAATATCATGGTGCATGGAAACTTCCTAAGCTGAGAAGGAGGCATCTATTATATTCAGCAGTTTAACCAAGATCAACTGTAGGTGCATGTTTCTTAATGATCATTAAAAGTTAGTAACTCAGGTACGTGTTCCACATGGACCCATTCATGACAACCCATGGGTAAATGCTGTTTTTGTCAATCAAGTCGCTTGAAAACCACTGATATTTAAAAGAGCCCAAGAGAAAGATTTAGTTAAGAAAAAGAATCATCTTGCAATACAAATTGTGACCTCCCATCCTCTTTTTTTCCAGAATTACAGTTTTTGTACATGAGGTTTTCATACAGAAATGGACACCTCAGTTGTTGGTGTTGGCATCACTGCATTGTATTGCCACTATTAAGATACATAACTGTAGCTACAGCATGATAAGGTTTACATATGTCTAATTTCCCCACCTCTCGATGGAGAAGTATCTACCCCAAAAGGAACAGGCCCACCAAACCTAGTAAATTTACACAACCTCTTTAGAATTTCAATCCTCTCCTCACTGTCATATTAAAAGAGTCCCCCTTGGACACTGGGATACTGGATTGTTTTAGTCCTATAGCTGAATCTTATTTGGCCAAACAGAACAGTCTTTAATTCCCCAGAGGACTCCCACAGGAAGCCAGTGTAGGTGTGATCTGAGCGTGCTGATGATCAAAGAGAGAAACCAACTTTTGTGCCAGCAACTCTTGATTATTCAGGGGCGGATGATCCAATTTGTGGATTAGCTGGGCCTCTTGGCTTTCCTGATTTCACTGATCATTAGCCCATGGCCCCCTTGGGCCAGGAAGATAAAAGGAGTGCCAGGCAAAGCGGTCCAGTGGCTTCTTGGCCGATCCTGTGAAAGGGGGCAGGGCAGAGAGGCAGTCATATGTAATGGGGAAAATGAGGTTTAGGGATTATCCGGATTTCAATGTGCTGCTTTCTCCATAGCTCCCTGGCCCTCCACCCGAGTCCCTACCACTACACAATGGACACTTTACCTCAGATGGAGTGGGGCAGAGGAACAGAGTCCAATGGGTTCCGAATGTGATATTTCCAGTGCCTGGGGG
The DNA here is from genome assembly GCF_000412655.1 of Myotis brandtii. Lineage (NCBI taxonomy): Eukaryota > Metazoa > Chordata > Mammalia > Chiroptera > Vespertilionidae > Myotis > Myotis brandtii. The sequence goes on along the minus strand of NW_005326217.1, from coordinate 439 downwards.
GCAGGGTGTGAAGCTGCCCTTCATAGGCATGAGCTGCTCAGAGCCGCAGGCTCCTCATCATTTCTGTGCTAGTGGGTCAGGGCTGGCATGGGGCAGGGTGGCTTTTACACAGAATATCTCTGTACCGGGAACAGCAATGCTTTTAACCTGAGGAGAAGATTTCATCCTCTTAGAAAGTACTTTCTGGGGTTCTGCAAGCTTCTAAAGAAAAGGAGGAGACGGAAGAAAGGATAATGAGTAAAAGGAGAGAATGAGAAGGAGGCAAGAAAGAAGAGGGAGAAAGATGGAAGGAAGGGAGAGAGGAAAGGAAGGAGGGAAGAAGGGAGAAAAGAAGGAGGAAAGGAGAGAGGAAGAGGCAGGAGGGAGAGAGGAAGAGAGAAGAGTGGGGAAAACTACAGTTCAACACAAAGGGGTTTTGATTCCAAATGACAGTCCCAAA
>NW_005326216.1:0-1823 GCF_000412655.1 Myotis brandtii | reverse complement strand
CAATCCTGAGGCATTGGGGGACCCTGTCTTTATGAAGGGTGCAGGGACCCAAGTTGAAAAGACTAGCAGATTTTTATAATTTAAAGCCACCAGCAATCCTGAAATAGCAGTTCTGTGGAATATAAACCTCTTCTCTTGTAATTTTCTTTGAAATCAACTTTTGAAATATAGAAGAACTTCCATGAAAAATAAATGCCATGGACAAGTTACATAAGAGAAGAGGTAGAGAGGTAACTAATAGAAAAATATTCATTCTTCCTAGTAATCAAAGCAGTAAAAATTAAAATAACCTTGAGGTGCACTCACTAGATTAAAAGAGAAAACTTATATGTGTCTGGTGACATAGTACATAATTGGAAAATATTCAGCCTCAAGACAGTCTGTGGAATCACAATTTAAATCAAGAGGGGGCAGGGATTCCAGTTGTCCTCAGACCTTTGAAAGTCTTGGAGAAGCATCAGAGATATGGACACACAATAATGCTGAGTGACCCAGGAAAAACAGAGATTTCTCATCTTTGAGTCAAAAGTAATGCAGACTTACTTTGAGGAAATGAGTCTTGATGGTTCCACAGTATTTACCCATCTGCTCCCTGACGGGGGAGTAGAGCAGGTCTTTGGAGGCGATGCGGGCATAGGCCACTCTCTTGTTGTTGCTGAGCATCCAGAGGAAGACATCAGGGATGGTGTGCTGTGGCTGTAGGGATGGAGGGGAATGGATTTGATAGGTTGGTGTTTAACAACTGCACATCCGGAGTTCCTCTATCCTGTCCTCCTTCTGCAGAGCAAACTCTGTGACTTAACCCACCCAGGTACTTAAAACGTCTCTGCAATCAAGCAAGTGTTAAGTGTAGCTTCTTTGAAAAGGAGAAGCTTTAGGTCACGAATTAGCAATAAGGTAAACCCATCTGCCAAACTGCTCACTGTGCTCGAAGGAAATACAAACTGCACCGAAGATTTGGCATCTTTAGTGGCCTGCTTTTCTCCATCTGCTGACAAACATTTCTACACCTTCCCATGGACTTTTTTTTTCAGTCTTGTAATAGTGATTTAGCTTCAAGCACTGGGTCTCTTAAGAACCAGGTAACATTTCCAGAGTCCTCAAATAAAAAAACAAAACGCCATGAATGTCTTTCCATTTACTCTCAGAAGGGAAAACAGTTCCACAGGGACTTTGGGCCTAAACTATGATTGCGAGCGTTTTAGCTCCATGTGAAGTGGTTATTCAGGAGAAACTTGACTGAACTGCACAGAAAATTTGACGTTAGAATTGAGCTATTCAACGGAGGAACTGCAGAATTCCTCGCCAAGAGGCCCATTGTGTTATGAGTGTCTGAAATGTACATTTCTGAACCCACGCAGCTACAGAAACAAAAGGGAAGTATATTGTCATAAACGAGGCTCCAACATTCCTGGGCTGGAAGCAGAAGCTCTGTATTTTGAAATCCCCAGTGCTCTGGTGCACCTGGCACCCTCATCGGGTATCTCTTCTCCCTCGATATGGAAACAAACATCCCTGTGGACACTTTCCTGGCCACAGGGTTGGTCAATCAGAGAGCTGAGGCCCTGGTGCCTGGTTTGAACTTTCTGGATGTTTATTAAAATCCCTGCATCTACTAAAAGGACTGTCTCACTGTTTATTATGCCTTCAGAGAATAATTGATTTGCAATAAGAAATATAACTTTTGAGAACCAAAGAAGCAGTAAATCTGTGCTTCTTCCTGCAACCTTCCCACACAAAACCTCATGTCTGACAGAAGCAAACATGAGGGCCTTTTTATTTTATTTATTTACTAGTGGCCTGGTGCACGGATTCGTGCACAT
>NW_005326215.1:0-1823 GCF_000412655.1 Myotis brandtii | reverse complement strand
TGGTTTAATTAAATTTATTTTTTGGGCTAATTAACCAGTTGTTTTACTGTTGAGAGTTACTGGTTCATGCTTTGGCCCATGTTGAAAGGGGGAGTTATTCATCTCTTTTTCTTACTGACTTGCATGATAATCTTAAGGCCATCAGATGATAATGTTTTAAAATTATTTTGCAAAGGAAAGTGAAGTGAACCAAGTAGAAGCAGTCAGAATTAGGAATTCATGGAGGTTGTGGTTTTAAATGAAAGATTTAAATAAATGTAAATGGTTCTTGAAAGCTTTGGGGGGAATGGTATGAAATATTAGGGCAGCCCTCCCTGCTAGAAAAGGGCCTTGATTTTCTTCCGTGCCCTCTAGGTGTGTGACTGTTTTTCATAATGGGAAGACATTTGCTGCTTTGTCATTTAAAATCAGAAACTCCTTGTTTTGTTATATTTGAACGTATAGGCAAAATGCAACCTGGGCATTGCAAGAGGTAGATTTGTCTCTGTGACCAAATTTTATTCTTGGCCTCCCAGTTTGAAACAATCAAAACATTAGTTTAGAAAAAAATGTGTTACATATTAAAACCCACCAGCCAAAGTTTAAACTGTTAACATTTTGCCATAGTTCCTTCAAACCATTTTTGTGTGTTTGTTTTCTTTTCTTTATTATGAAATAAAAAGTCACTGGCCCCTAATCCCATTTCCCTCCCTCACTCTTGAAGTTAATGTTTTATTCCTGATCATGTTATACTTTTACTACCCATAGATGTTTGTTTCAGTATTTTTTTATTTTGTGTTTTAACATGCTATATTAAGCATCTATTTTAGTAAGTTGCTTTCTTTTCACTTATCATTATTTTCAAGATAGCATCACTTTTTAAAATATTAAAGTATATATTTTCAAATGTTGTATATGCCAAGGAATAGCTGGTGAGGTGAATTAAATATTATGAAAGTGACAAAACTGAACACAGAACGGTAAGGTGCCGTGGAACCAGAAATCAAAGCAAGCATCTATTAAATGCCTGTTCTGTTGGGTTGCTATGTGGGATGTACAAAATCATAAACCTGTTCTCTGCCCTCAACGAATTTTAATTGAGGAAAAAGGAAAGTAAACTTAACATGGCAAGTTAAAACAGTGTGCCAAACAATTGTTGAATAAAGGTACAAGAAAACCTTTAAAATTCCTCAAGGCAATATTTGCATAAGAGTCAAGAGATTTATTTGAGTTTTCTAATACTTAAAAGCCAGAATGGGAATATATTTATTAGTAAAACACTAAATATTTTCTTGGGGGAAAAGGCTATCACGAGGGTGTTGAGGATTTCCTCAAATATTTATTGATCACTAACTCTGCATAGGGCATTAGAGTAGGTATTAAGTAGCTGGCAGGTCTGAAGTTAGATTTGGGTCCAATCCCTAGGTCCAGGGAAGTAGTGCTTCATGATGAATAGATTTGAGTCATGTGCCTACATCTTGTCAACCCTAAAAATATAATAGCCAGTTATTTTATCAGTAAAATGGGTTTATTCAGGAATAGCAGAGAAATTGTAGTCTGGGGCATGCAAACTATGGTAATTCACAGGCAAGTCCAAAGGACAAAGGAGGGGAACATTATTTTTATAGAGAAAATGGAGGAAGTTGGGAGGGGGTCATTATGAGCTAAAGTCCATTGGAGGTGAGGGAGAGTTTGGGGTTCTGGCTGCTTCTCATTGGCTAAGTCCTGGTGGCTTCTCATTGGCTGGGTATTAAAAGCAAAAATAAATGAATGGGACTACACCAAATTAAAAAGTTTTTGCACAGCCAAAGAAACCATCAACAAAACAAAAAGGCAACCAACCA
>NW_005326214.1:0-1823 GCF_000412655.1 Myotis brandtii | reverse complement strand
CGATGCTCTATCCACTGAGCCACACCGGTCAGGGCGAGGTTTGTCTGTTTCATCACGATCGGATTCGAGTTTGCCCATTTGGGGCAGAAATATCACAGAAGTGATTCTGTGACCTTCTTCGTGCATTTTTCCCAAAGACACATGATGTTGATCTGGTGTTAAATTTGACCGATTGGTTAAAGTGGTGTAAGGCAGGTTTCTGCGCTGTCAAGTTACAATTTTCCCTTTGTAATTAATAAGTAACTTGCTGGGAGATACTTAGAGACTAAGCAAATATCCGGCTCCTCACCAAACCTACTTGTTTTACCACCCACTGGTGGATTCTTGCCTGGATAAGGATAAAATTCTGTGTGAGGTCAAACAAGGTCAAACTTCAGGGGAGGAAACAGGAATGGTCCCAGTGGTAGCTGATGAGCATGCGAGACTCCTCTGTCGACTTAATTCAAATAACTCCAGGTTGTGTCCACTGTTAGCTATTAAGAAAAAACACCATCTCTGGATTTGCTCGAGAGCAGCCACGAATATGCCAGTTGCTCTCACGGTGAGCCATGCCTGCTGGGAACTCAGCCCTTCAGTTCACAAAGTGCCCAGCGGCTGCAAAAAGGGCCACCTGAGCGCTAACCATCCTCGCACTGAAGCCCACGTCTCCAGGGGCAACGCTGAGGGCGCAGCTCTGTGATTCCTGGCCCACTGCGGCAGGGCACGGGGAGCTGTATTTCAAAACAAAACCTCCAACTCTCCACCACCTTATACTGAGGCACAACCCAGTTTGGAAACTCTGATTTCGCTTATTCGAGAAACGTTTTTTAAAACTCTGTTATCACAAAGTTAGAAGCCAGAAATTACGTAGAAGCAGAGAGAACACTTTGAAATCACATACTGGTTGTTACACTGCAGCCCACTGATACCCAGTTTGCATTCCAGTCTATATTCTAGGGTCTTTCCTCTTTGCACATGCATACTTTATCAGAATGGAGAGCATGCTGTCCCACCAGCCTTCTTCAGGCGGGTCTGCACCGGACAATGAAGGAAAAGGATTTGAGTGTCTCAATTCTTCCAGGGATGGTCTGAATTTAAATTCATTCCAGAGGCAAAGGAGAGAAGTTATTCATAACATGCAATGGCTGCCGTAGAGTATCAGGGCTAAATTCTCTTGTAGAGCCCAACTCTACAAGGGCTGGTCTGTACTGTTGTGTAATTTGTTGTTTACCTAGTAATCCATTAAATAAGTATTTAACGAGCACTTTCCACACACAGGCCCTGGGAGTATAAAGATAAACAAGACAAGGCTCCCTTCCTCTATAAATGAAGAATCCAGGCAGGGAGAGTGAAAAGCACCTAAAAACCCCAAATATTGACTAACGCCGCTCTAGAGGAGCAGCGGTGCTCCTGGGATGCCCTGGGCAAGGACCCACTAGCTCCAGCTCAGGAAACCAGGGAGGCTTTGCTGGGGTGATGTGTAAAAGGGTCCTCGAGGGACCGAAATAGAAGAGGCATTCCTGATGGTAGGAAGGGCATGCCCAATGCCCAGAGAGGTGTGCTCAGGCCAGATCACAGGGAGATGTGACTAAGAAGGAACCAGGCCCTCCAAACTGGCCCCAAAGGAGGCCCGGGGTGGCCATAAGTGGTGAGCTCAGCCTAGGACAAAGGTGACCAAGGGAGAGGGTGGGCAAGGGGCTGCTGAGATCACTGCAGCCAGAGGGGAGGGGGAGCTGAGCCAGAGCAGGGACGGCAAGAAGGGGTACAAGAGACGTGCAGGAAGAAGATGCCACAGGACTTGGTGACTGAGCTGGCAGCGGCTGTTCTTATAGCACCCAGTCAGC
>NW_005326213.1:0-1822 GCF_000412655.1 Myotis brandtii | reverse complement strand
AAAAAGAATGTTTTTCTCTTTAAGAGCCAATTTTTCTTGCTGTAGAATGATCATTGATTTCTAAAAGTCTGGCCTTCAACCCCCTTGAAAGGCAAGCAAAAGGGTTGCAGCTAATACATTATGCTTTGGGTAAAACACTTGCCCATTCCTGGGATGTTTCCCTCTCTGTAAAATTAGGTTGAGAGAGGAGAGTGGATTTAATGTTTTGTAAGGTAGTGCTTCTCAAACTTTAATAAACACACATCACCCAAGAATCTTGTGAAATGCATGTTCTGATTCAGTAGGTCTGGGGTGGGTCCCTGGAATCTGCATTTCTGACAGACTCCCAGCAGGTACCATGCTGCTGGTCCCTGGCCCACACTTGGAGTAGCAAGCATTCAAGAGACTTCCTACTATGACATTATTTCAGAAAGTGATAATAATGACCACCGGACGTCAGGAGGAGCTGTCTGATATTCTTGGATTGACACTGTAAAGGAAGGTGTCCATTCTTTCCTGTTGGGTTTCAAGAATTGGCATCTTCCTTTTAGAAGATTTCGGGGAGGGACATAGTCTGTCTTCTCATCCAGTTGTGGAGGGAAGAGGTGGAAGAAGGGGCAAGAGCAGAACTAGCATGGACTGAGCGCCTTCTAAGTGTCAGGTGGCTGCTCTTATCTTCATGTTCTAGATGAGGAAACTGAGGCTCAGTAAGGCAAGCCATTTGCCCAAGGTGACACAGCTAGGACCATCTGGCTCCTGCTTTTCCCAGAATGGCAACTTTGTAACTTCGAGACTGACCTGGAATAAAAACTGAGGGCTCAGCAAAGTGTTTTCTGCAGAGGTCCTTTTACTGGGCCGACTTTGAGAGTGGATCAAGACATTTAAAAATTTGTGTCATTATCATGCAAGCAATTAAAGTGCTTAAGAGCTTAAAAGCAATTTGTTCAAGTTGGTTAAATATCCGCCCTCCCCAATCTTGTTTGTGGTATTAATTTACTCATCAAACTGTGACATCAAAGCCATCGCAAAGGTAAATGTCAGTATTTTCTGATGGGTGGGTCCTTCCCGATGAAAGCAGGCTGCATTGATGGGCTCTCCAGAGGAAGGATCCAGTGCAGGGTGAGCCAGAGAAACTGGCCTTTTACTAAATAAACCCAGCCCTGCCTTGGCCTCTGGATGAGAATTGGTTCCTTAAACGTTTTATTAACGTGCAATTATTCTGAGAACCAGATAGCAGAGCAGCTCTTTGCAAGCATTAATTAGCTGATCTTCACATCACCCCCACATGGCAGATAAATAACATTAACCCTGCCTTCTCGTGAATATGAGGGAGGGAGAGGCGAAGGCTTGCCTTGCAGGAACTATGGGAGAGGTACCTGGCCTGAGATGACATGAGTTGGTCACTTTGCAAATATTTCACTGGGTGATGCACTAGATATTCTAGAGCTGTGCTGTGCAGTGGGGTAGTCACTAGTCCCAGTTTAAAGTAAATTTAATTAAAGTGGAATCAAAATAATAATTCCTTTCCTCAGTCGCACTAGGCAGATTTCAAATGCTCAGTAGAGGAGAGTGGCCACGATGTCAGACAATGCAGAGGCAGAGCATTCCTAGTGTTGCAGAAAGTTCTATGAGACACTGCTTAGAAGCTTGGGATGATCAAAGACTAATGCCAAGATCCATGTCCTGGTGGGTCTCTCGTGTAAAATGTCCTCAAACAAGAGCTGACATGTAACACCCATGACACAACCCAAGCTGTGGCTAGTTACTCTGGGGCACTGGCTAGGGACCCAGCTCCTGAAGCTAAATCTCTTGAGTTCTAATCCTGGTTCACCCACACACTGGG
>NW_005326212.1:0-1822 GCF_000412655.1 Myotis brandtii | reverse complement strand
CACGTTTAAGACAGGGAAAGTATAATAGGTTACCATAGGCATGTAAGTAGAAAAGTATACAGTACATATTCACAGGCTTAGACTGTGACTGCCACTTTGAATTCTGATCATGTCACGTATTAGCTGTATGACTTTGGGAAAGTTATTTAATATCTCTGCATTTCATTTACTCCACATATAAAAAAGGAATCATAATGGTACATTATGTAAAATAGTATTTTAGTATTAAATAGCATTTTAAGCACTACTTATTAGTAGTTCTTAAAACACCACATAATACATAGTAAACACTCATTAAATGTTAGTGATTATCATTACTATTACTTTGGAAGCACGGCTGTCTATGCTCTATATACATTATCTGATATTATCCCTACAGTGAATCACACATTACATTGACACAATAATATAACATTAGCTCTTTAATAAATGAATCCACACAATAATCTTCATTTTAGAGCAGAGTAACTAAGACAAAGATGTCAAATAATTTTACAATGTTGCACGTTGCACACCTATTCCATTAGAGAACCAGGATTCCAATGGGGTCTTCTGACTCTAGAATCTGAGCTCTTAATCACCACTTTCTTCTGCTTTGAGCAACTGCACTAATTAAATTGAATTTTCAGAACAAGACAGAAGTGTATTTCACCACTCTTTTCCTCAAGATGGCCTTCTCTGGGTCTGTAATAAGATCATTTTATATGGGTTTTGCTATATCAACCCCAAATTCTAAAGAATAAGAATATTTGGTATGAGCACTCTTTTTATATCTAAAGGTTACATTTCAAAAGTCTACACTGATCATCCATCAACATTACACCTCCCTTTATGATTTTACTCCAAATCCTTCTCTCTAATCAATGGATATGGCATGGTTAGTGGCATCAGTAGGCAGATGAGATTGAAGCAGGAAGTGTCTAGAAAAAGGAGCCCAGTTCAGAACCTATTAGTATTAAGAAAAACTTGTACTTTTTGACACTAATTGTGGTTCTAATTGGGGCTATCAATTTTAATACCCTGTGAATCCTCTCCTGAAACAAAGGTGTGCCATGAGTCCCAAGCTAGTACTTCAGTTCCTGTCCACAATTGTTGGGACCCAAATGTGGAGCCAAAGGCTAATCAATTAAAATACTCCCCCTACAGCTGGGAGGAAAAATAAAGAAGGGTTTTCCTTAAGGTGGACAAAGCTCTGAAAATATAAGGTTGGAACTTGGAACTAACGGCTTTGTCTCCCACAGTTTGGAGAATCAAGTCCACAGTAAGATATTCAGGGAGGAAGTGAAGAGAGTTGGGAAGAGAGAGTCCTGACAGAGTTCAAATATCCAAGGGCCTTATTGCTGACCTCATTCCTACCCTCCCAAGACTGACTTTCCACCACTACTTTTAATTTGCCAACTTCCCTAGAATCACTCCAATAAATGCCCACTTTCCCCCTTGTTCAATCTCATCCTGGTAAGGATCTTGCCGCTAGCAACCAAGGATCCTAACTAAAGGAAATATATGGATTGAGAAGAAGCTGTTAGATTGTGTAACTTGTAGTCTATAGGTGGCCTGAAGGAAACCAGAATCAGTAAACTGCTGGCAACAGAACATAGATGTCAAAGGGCTCATGACCAAAGGATAGTGAGGAAGTGGAGTCAGTGAAGGTGCAGACAGGTGTAGAAGGAAGGAAATGGGCAGTGACTTTAAGAAGTAACAGGTTTATGAGTATAAGAGAATGAGCCCCTCTAACTGTATCTAGGCAATTCTTACTTTATAAATGAACTAGAGGCCCGATGCACAAAAATGCGTGCAAGAGTAGGCCTTCCTTCTCCTGGCT
>NW_005326211.1:0-1822 GCF_000412655.1 Myotis brandtii | reverse complement strand
AGTGGGTCAGTGCACACAAGGGCCATCCACAGGGACTGGAACAAGTGGCTTCCAGTGAGCACCACTGAGGTACAACTGCTCTGGGGCCGTCACGGGGAGCTAGTCCAGGCCCTGGACTCAAACACTCCTCCCCACTGGGAGCCTCCATCGCCGGCCTGTGGCCGCTCCATGGTCGGGCTTCCCTGTGCACAAGTCAGGCCCCCAGTACTGAAAGGGACATCAGCCTGCCAGGGAGCCAGAGCCCTGGCCTCACAAGTCCATGCCTGTCATCCCCCTGCATCCAGCCCCTTCTTGAATTCAAGTTCTTGTGGCCTGTAAACACATTTACATCCCTTTCAGCAAAATACTAAGCTGGCATAAACCTCTGCTTTGTTCTGTGTCCCGTCCTAAGAATATGACATCATTTTGTAGAGGATGGTCTAATGTTAGAAGACTTTCCCCTCGTGATCCTCCTTCCCATCAATCCAGGAGGTGGTAAAGCAACGCTGAGCCAGTGACAGGCCCCGGGTCTGAAGAGTGGACAACCCCAAGCCAGTTCCCGGAGAGCACTTAAGTGGACACAGGTGAAGGTCACACCGGGGAGATGGGGGTATGGAGGGCCACCCTGAGGGGCAATACAACCAAGTGAAAGGGAGATGTCCTAGTGTGCTGTTGGATCCCATAGTCAATGGACAGTTAGCTGCCCAGCAAGGAACAGGCTCCCTGCCCACCTGCCACTGCATTCTGGCCCTCGGCTGTCTCAGTTCGCTCACTGAGTGTCCTGCCAGAGGAGCACCTAGGGAGAAGGCCACACATCCAGGCCCAGGGGCAGGGCTCCATTTGCCTGTATGTCTCCCTAAATGTGAGGAAGTCAGTCCTGCTTTTTCTCCTTCTACTGCCTCTCATTCAGTGCCAGCCACTCATGTGCTTGCTGCTCTCTGCTGGGTGTCAGCAGCTTCCTAGCTTGTCACATACAGCAACTGGCCCTTCGTTCTCTTTTTATTGCCATTCCTTTCTTTTTCTTCTACCTTCCACTCTTCTAGCTTGGGCCCATCAGTGTAGGAGCTCATTTTTCCATTTCTTAAGTACATTTCTTCTTAAGTTCAGAGAGGAAGGGAGAGGGAGAGATGGATAAAACATCAATAATGAGACAAAATCATTGGTTGGCTGTCTCCTGCACATCCACCTGGGGATCCAGGCGTAAACCCCGGCCCCTGCTCCAACTGAGAATTGAACTATGTCCTCTTAGTTCATAGGCCTACTGTGCCACACTGGCCAGGCACACTGTGCTTCTTCTAGTGGGAAGAGAAAATGCTGAAGTTTCTGTAACAGTCAGTGAGCTCCCCACTCCCCGACCCCCCAAAAAGAGGATAAGAGAACAAGGGTCAGAAAATGTATATCTCTTACAGCAAATGCTCTCTCTCTCTTCCTCTCTCTTTCCTATTCCCTCTCCCTCTCCCTGTCCCTCTGTCTGACATGCACCTTGTCTTCCCATCCCCAACTTGACAGGGAATAGTGTCCATAATGGGAATCAGAACCTCTGGAATTTGAGGAAAAGCATAAAAATTTGCAGGTTCGGGGGGAGGAAGGGCATAGGCAAAACATCCCGTGGCCTGGGTGTTAATTCCTCCACACATAGAGATCGTGTTCCATTCCCTTGTGGTGAGGTTCACCTGTGGGGCTAACTTATGTAAAGCACTTGACAGCTTGTCCTGTTCTGGAATTGCCCACTGGTATTAGCATTGATAGTGATTATTAACCACCAGATGCAAGATAAGGAAGAAAGATAAAAGTCAGTGCACCCTGGCAGTGTGGCTGGGCAGCGTCCTGTGCACCAAAAAGT
>NW_005326210.1:0-1822 GCF_000412655.1 Myotis brandtii | reverse complement strand
ATCCCAGGTGGCTGTAACGATGAACTTCAAAGCGCCGTGCTCAGAGGTGCTCGTTATATAAGCTGCTCCTGGCATCTAAGATCAGAAAGTTCAAGCTGCATCGCTGGACAGGTGAGACCCCGCACTCTCCTGCAGGAAAAGGGCAGAGCGGGGTGAGCGTGGACAGGCGTCTCCACTCGGGTCTCAGGAGATCTCTCAGGGCGACCCTGTCGGTGCTGTCAGGGAAGCTGCCACCCAGCAGCTGTGCGGGCCCCGGGACCAGCTGGGAGCGACCCGGGTGCTGCCATCCAAGCCACCTGTGCGTTTCCCCGGAAGAGACGGCCGAGTGCTGACTCAGGGAGCTGAAGCCCTGATGGTCCCCAAGTCCGTCATTATGTGTTAATGAGCTGGAAAAGCACAAACAGAAGTCCTTTAGGGCATCGGCGATGCCACAGCCTAATAAGACCAAGCGCTTATAAATCCGGGAGCCGTTTAAAACCCAGAAATTGTAGATCCACATTCAGAGCTGCATCTTGTTAGCCCCCTAGAGGCTGAGTGGCCTCGTCTCCTCCCAGGGCCTCAGTTTCTCCATCTGTAAAATGTGAGGGTTGGAAAAAGACAGTGATCCCGATGAGCTCTTCCTCGCCAGACAGGCTTTGATTCTGAGCATTTCTTGGTGCGCGTCTACCCGGCTGCGCGGTGTCTTTATTTGGCCCCTGGTCCAATCTCTTGGGGATCCTCTTCCTGGTCCCCGCTTACTCATCGCTCCTCAAGGCAGCATCCACCGTCATTCTAGACGGGATTAATTCCTCTCTCACCACCTGAGCTCCTTTTACAGACTTGTCAGAGGTAGAGAGAAATGCATTATTTTCAAAATTCAGCTACAGTCCCAAAGCATTGTTTATATCACTCGTAGTTAAGCTATCACAATAAACCCCCAGTTACTTGCGTATCTGACAGATTACCTACCAGCGGGGCCTTCTCCTCAGCCCTTCCCGTAGCTCTCTCTGCCTCACCCTGTGTCCCTGGTCCCCAATGCTTTCTCTCAGTATTTCGCTCTGTGTTCCTTCCTCTCCACCTCCTCCCTCTCACATCTCTCCCTTCCTCTCTGCCCCCCTCCCTGCTTCTCCCTCTCTGCATGCCTCTCTCGAACGGTCCATCCTTCTCACCAGAGGAGGTCCCCTCTGGGACCCAGTGGCCAGGCCAGGCCCCCACCCTCCATATAAGATGGACATCTCTGCGGTCCTGCAGGCAGGAGCCCAGCCTGCTGGCTGGAGTGTGGCCTCTGCGGTGGGTTTGTTCCCGCTCCCAAAGGGCATCTGTAATGAATGTGGGCAGTGGTTAAGGAGCCGGAGAGGTGTTTATGCTCCTCAAGGGCTGCGATGAAACACCCGTAACATTTAGTGCGGTGCATTGGCCTTTAAATGTCAATTAACAAGTCCCGTTCTGCTTGGCTGGCCCCTCGATCCTCAGATGCACGCTGCCCTCCTGCCTGCCTGGCCAACCCCACGAGGGCTATTAGTATGCATGTGACAAGGCAGCCACAATAGGGATGGGCAGGGTCTGAATGGGCGGAGGTGGCTTCGAGGGCATTCCAGGCAGTGAGGACAGCAGGATGGGGCCAGGCTGGGAGCCGGGATGGGCAGGGAGTTGGCTGCAGCCTGTGTATGAAGGGGGCTCGTGGGAGGCAAAGACTAGATAGAGGCAATTTCTCCTCCTTCGCCTCTTGGCCCAGTCCCTCCAGGGCCTTGCCTACAGCTCACCTGTGCACTCATCCCTCAGGTGCAGAGCCTCTGCCTCTGGCTGATCACCCCCTCCCCCCCCCCCCCCCCCCCCCCCCCCC
>NW_005326209.1:0-1822 GCF_000412655.1 Myotis brandtii | reverse complement strand
TGAGGCAGTGAACTTAATAGGAAGCACAGAAAAAAGCATCTTACTGGTTTCCTTTGTGATGGTGGAAACAGCAGGACAGCCTAAGCTTAAAGGCTAGGAAATCATTTTTGGAGACTTGGATGTATGAGGGGAGGCCTGGGCCATGGGGGAGGCGAGTTACCAAACAGCTTTTGTGTTTCAAGTCCACTGAGGGACATTGGGGTGGAAGGTGAGGGCTCCAAGGGCTGTTGAGGCAAAGTGACCAGACCCTTCAAAGAGAGAGGTAGAGAGAGAAGTAAACACAGATATCATATTTTTCATAAGAGGGTGGCAAAAATGACAGTGATACTAAGACCGTGGCCTTCTTGCACAAAACACATTTGATTATGGGGTTGGATGAATGGGGATGTGGAGAGGGCTATAGCTCTGAAAGCAGCAGGGAGAGACTGGCCCCATGCCTTCTCCTGGAGAAGAGGACTACTGTGGGAGAATGCTGAGTGTCCAGGGACAGAGACATAGGATCCCCAGCATTGCTGACTACTATGTTTGCAGCACAATGGCCACCACCATGGAGATGGCGGAGCCTCCTTCCTCCTTTCATAGCTTGGGATGCTCATACAATGTTAGGGAAAGGAAGGGATATCTCCATACCAAATGTGATTGGGATTGAACAATCTCCTCTACCTGGTGATGGAGTGTAGGAGAGGTTTTAATTTTATTAGAAAAGCAAAACAAATCTAAGCAATGTGATGTGACTTTTTTTGAACTTCAACATTGGGTCTCAAGCATAGAAACTATACAGGCATATGGCAAAAGATACAAAACTGAGACCAAGAATGACTGCATTTAGGCAACTTAGTTGTTATGTAAAGACACGTTTTGTAACATCAAATATGTTTCAAGAAAATTAAAACTCTCTAAAAATTACTTCTTGAAAAATGCAAGGAACAAAGAAGTGCATACAAAATTCTTCTATTTGTGTAAAATAGGGGAAACTATTAATATGAATTTGCTTATATATGCATAAATATCCATTGAATAACTCACTTGATATTTCTAAGACTGGTTTCTTCTAGAGAGGGAAGCTTAGGGGACAAGAATGAAAGGGAGACTGTTCACAGCATGTGTTCCCCAATAGTGGTAGCCAGACTGGTTCAATTGCTAAATAAGACTCATTGGACCCCTCAAATGGCTATGCTTATTAGTTTAAAGTTTATTGCAGGTAAAGGACTCAATTTAGTTACAAGATTAAAGAAAGAACTTCATGGCCAAAGAGTGCTACCCAGAAAGGAATCTGTAGAGTCTTGGCACCAATTCTGATTGTCTTCCCTCTGTGGGGCCATATCAGACACACTTTTCTCTCTAGAATCAGGAACCACTGACATGTGCAAAGAACAATGTAGAACAAATCCAAGAGTCCTAGCTGGAGCTTCTTGCTGGTCAAATAGAGACATTTCTTTCTATGTCCCTAACAGGAGACCACTGGAGGTCTCAGTGAGACCAGTTACAAGTCATGAATACCCCTATTATCAATACTGACAGGCTGGATCAAACTGCCCCAAATTCTCCTCAGACTCATGGTTACAACACAGTGCTGTGAATCAGTACATTTTACTTCTTGGCCAGGGCTCTGTGTCATGCAGGTACCTGAGCCAAACAACTCAGGCCAATTCCAGGCCTGATAGAGTTAACTCTTACAATGCCTTTTGGCGACTTGAATTTTGAAGTAAGAGACTATGTAAAAGTTAGGTTTCAAATGGGGAAGCAGGACCACATTATTATTATAGAACTAGAGGCCCGGTGCATAAAATTTGTGCACTTGGCGGGGGGGGGGGGGGGCCCC
>NW_005326208.1:0-1822 GCF_000412655.1 Myotis brandtii | reverse complement strand
AGGCCTCTCCCCACGGGCACCAGCAACAACTTGCCTGGCTCAGGAGTGGGCCAGTTGGGGAGATCTTCCTGCCCATCAAACCTTCCAATGAGTGGAACTGGAGACTCCATCCTAAATGCCTGACCCACAGAAACTGTGAGGTCATCTGGGATTATTCCTACTTCAAGGCACTATGGCTTGGGGCAATTTGCTACACAGCTATCACAATTACTCTGAAGCCAAAAACCGTGACAAGTCAGATTCAAAATGACAAAGGTGAAGGACAACCTTACTGATTAAAGTTCATACTTGTTTTTGTTGTCTCAAGGCATTACCTTGACGCAGTTGGTCCCGACCAGCCTGTCTCCAGCCCCACTGGCCTTCCATTGACTCCCCAAGGGTTTCTACACTCATTGCACACCCACCTGGCACGCTCCCCACCCCCAGGTTTCACATAGGTGAATCCTTCTTGTTCAACACTCAGCTCAGTCACCTCAGAGAGGCTGCCATGGTTAGCAGTTCTAGAAATTCTTTCTCCCTGCCTCCCCCTTCCACTGCTGTAGCCCGATCACTCTGCATGACATCACTGTTGATTTTCTTCACAGCACTGGTCACTCTCTGAACATATGTGTTTCTGTGTTGACTTGGTTATTATATTTCCCAACAGAATACAATTTTCATAAAATACCTGTTTTGTCTTATTTTCTTTTTTTTCTTTGGAAGATTAAAAATATGCTTGTTATGATACAATGCTCAACAATATTTCCAGTAGAGAAAGGGATGAGGGAGGGAGGTGGAAGGAAGGAAATAGAAGAGGAAAGGAAAGAAGGAAGAAAGGAAGGGAGGGAGAAAAAAAGAAGAAAGGTTTTCAAGCAATGATCCATGTCTTTGAAATCCTTTCCTTAAAGCTGTAGTGCACTTCTAATTAGCATATGCTGAATGAGCACCTACTTTGCACAGACAAGTCTTGTGTGAGCGTGAGCACTGGAGATGAATAGTAACCACGCCTTGTCCCTCAAGGGGAACTTGATGTTAAGTTAATTTACCAGAATCCCTTCCAAGTCTTAGAAGTTAAGTGCCAAGGAAGAAATAAAGTCTAAAGGGAAGTGCTTAGGAGCAGGGGCTGTGGGAGAGGTTGGGGGTCCCTGAGGGACCAAATGTTAAAAGAAAGGTAGCCACGATACAAGAAAAGTACTGACAGGAGAGTCCAAAAAAAGAGTTCTGGCCAAGTCAGCAAATGGTTTCCCCATTTTTGTGTAGAACCAGCAGAGCAAAGCTGAACCAACTATCTACTGCTGTCGCTTAACAAGCCAGTACTCCACGGACGTCTTTGAAAACTGAAATGATTTTTTTTCTGGTCCCTGAACAGGGGCTGGAAAGGCGACAACCCTCAGACCTTGGTGAGAAAACTCCTTCCCTTACAGCTTCCAGAAACACCTCCCCCAAGGGCCTTCAATCCCACCCCCACCCGCTGCATCCCCAAGTGGAAACAGGTGGTATCGGTGGGAAAGAACGTCGCTGTGAAACGCAACAGGGGAGAAAGGTGTTTCTGAGTGTGCTGGACTGTTTGAATGGAACAGAACAATTTCTATTGTTTGAATCATAAACTATCTAGAGAAAAATGTCGGTGTTACATCTCACCCCCAGAGCTGGGCTAGCATCACTCACTCCTCAGTTCGTTTCCATAATTCTTCCCACTTGTGCAGGAAGGAAAGGTTTGGTCCCATTGGACTTGTCTCCCATTCCCGGCTGGCTGGGCTCATGTGTCTTGCTCACAGGACCAATTCTAAGAACTTTGTTGTTAGATCTGATCAAATAATTGAATCGATACCCCTCCCCTGGG
>NW_005326207.1:0-1822 GCF_000412655.1 Myotis brandtii | reverse complement strand
TCTCTCTCTCCCCCTTCCACTCTGAAATCAATAAAAAAATATGTGAAAAAAAAAATAAACATGAGCGATCTCAAGCACAGAGATGCCCAGGAAGGTCTCAGCCTGAATTCAGGCAGCGCTCAGCGATGGAGGCGATGTGAGTCATGGCCGTCCCTTCCCAGCATGCTCTGCGGCCCTCCCGTGGGATCATTTTCACCCAAGACTACATAGCACTTACAATAACCGCTAAAAAGAGTGGCCTGGCAGAGTGTTTTATTAATAGATAAAATTATATTTATTCACTTAATAAATATTTGAGTGACTAGATTAAATTCGTTTTTAAAATACTTTTAGATAGACACTTTTAAATTTTAAAAGGGTGATTAAAACTCTCTGCTCTTTTAAGTAATATTAAGTGGAACCTTATGAAATTACAATTTTAAGTAAAAACGCAGTGGAATATCACCATTTTAGAGGGTCCAATCTAATTATAATAACAATCCGTACTTAGGTATTACTGTCCTGGGAGTTTTATAGAAGCTAATGATATTCTTAAGCTAACATCATTACAAAAGGCAACTCCTAAATTCCAATGCGTGAAAAGCCCATGCGCTTTCCTGTGATGCTATTACACGGATTTAGGCATTCCAGCAGTTTTATTGTACTGTTCATTTACAACTTCATCTCTTTTTATGGTAGATGGTATAATTGACAAATAGATCTAAGCCAGGTTGTATCCCAATGTACCCTGCCCTGCACAGGGAGGTCACAGCTGTAAATTCTCTTCGCTGCTACTTCCCAAGACTCCCAACCTGTCTGCTTGACCTTCCTCGGGCTCACAAATGTGATTTCCCCATCCAGGCCTCACCATGAGCTGCTATAGCTGCAATCGCATTTCTGACCACCCCTGAATAGAACAGAGACTGTTTTACAACAGGATTTTTTTTTTCTGTTTTGAGAACAGATACATGTAATTCTGGGAAATGGCTAGAAGTACATAGAATTTAGCCAAGCCCAGTTTAGAAGCTGAGTCTTATACTACAGTCTAACTAGCTGGGTAACTTGTGCAACTAAGTTCAACTTAACCAGGTAAAAACTCCTTGCTCTTTATGAAATTTATATTTATCTTTTCATTCCGGTATTCTTCCCTTCTTCAACCAGTGTGAGAATTCAACTGCTTAGCTTCTCCTGAACTCAGTGTCATACTGAAGTCATATCCTCAGGGACCCACCTTGACACACAGTCCCCTAAGCAGTCTGTGCTCTCGTACGGGGAGATGCTCAGACTCTCTGGACTACAAGGAGCATCTCTACCTGGGTCCTGGGTAGCCTTCATGGGTGCTGTGCAGTCCCTCCCATTTCACATATCTGTGTGCACATAAATTTCCCTGTGTGTCTAGCTGTTATGAAATGCTGAAAGAAATCCTTCACCTCAAAAATACTATAATAAAATACCCCATACTCTAAGCACACGGATCAATGAAAGAATCATCTCAATTTGGGAGATATTTCCTCTTGTAATTGAAATGACTGACTCTTAGAATTTCTGTTTGAAAAAAAAAAGCTCACATATAATTTTTAAAAATGTGTTTCAAAATCTGGAGGACAAAATAATGAGATTATTTCTGACTGCCGCAGTTAAAGAAGAAAAATATGATAACAATTAATGCATACTTAGGGATTTTGAATCTCAACAAGAAGACCATTTAAAGAGCTTTAAGAGGAAGGGATTCTTAGCTCAAAAATGTATTTCAAAATCATTTCCTCTCCATGGAAAGTGCTTAGAACAGTGAGTATAGAGCACACAGTACCATGGATGTGTGTATCAATGAAGTAACTATTCT
>NW_005326206.1:0-1821 GCF_000412655.1 Myotis brandtii | reverse complement strand
CACCAGCTGCAGCCCCGCAGTAGGGACCACTCACCCACACGGAGGGCACAGGACAGCGACAGCAGCCAGAGCGCTTAGGCACAGCAGTGGGGGCCGTTCATTAAGGCACATCAGTCTGGGCCATTCGGCAAAGGGGCACGCAGCCCCCACCACAGGAGCCGGGCAGAACCAGTCAGTACCAAAAGTGGCATTGCCTTTTCTAATGCTGAATCTTCAAAAATGGATTCCATTATGTGTAGGGTGATTGGTTTAAGACGAGGGCATAGTATCATTTCACAATATAAGCGTATATCAAATCACTCTGGTGCACCTTAAACTTACATGGTTTTATATGTCAATTATAGAACATACATGGTTTTAGATGTCAGTAAAACTGAAAAATATTAAATTTTAAGAAAAGATGAGGGCATACAGCATTTTAGAAAAAATTTCACCCAAAGAGATCAAACTAAAAGTGGGTTATACTTAAAAGGATAACTTTCCAGAAAAAGTCACTGATGTTGAAAAAGCTCTTTCTCAACGTTTCAAATAAATGAGGTGTCAGTGAAATAAGTAATCTCAGCAGTAAATAAAAGGCACCCCGAGAAGGGTGTGATTAATCATGTAACGAGGGGCACAGGCAGGGGGTGCCGTCAGCTCATGGAAGGGTGTGTCCCTGCATGTGCAGAATCCCCGAGGGGTGGGCCGAGGAGGACCTTGGGCGGGGCCGGAGGGATAGGACTGGGCTCGATGGAGAAGACTCGGAGTGGTGGTTCCAGGCAGGAGGAACGGCAGGAGCAAAGGCAGGGAGGCCGGAAAGGACTTGAGTCTGGCCAGAAGGAAGTTTGTGGGTGGATTCCTGCTGGGGACAGGCTGTGACCCGGGCACCCTCCAGACATCTCCTGGGTGGCTGTGCTGACCGGTCCACAGAAGCCTCTTCGAGGGCCTCCCAGGCCTGCCCACAAGGATCCCTCTGCAGGGCCGATGACCGGGTTGTTTTGGCAGCTCGGGCCCTGGCAGTGTGTGGGAGGAGAGGGCCTGGTGCGGCCGAGAGGCTCCCAGGCCTCGTGGACTGTGCACAGCTGGCCCGTGTCAGGCGGGCATCGGTGTCTGCAGACCTCGCTGCCCAGATCTGGGCAGGGCCGCCCATCACAAGCGAGCCTTTGTGGCCCCGGCCTACGAAACCAGCCAAATATTTTCCCTGTCACTTTATGAGGTGCTAGCTCTGCCCATTCAAGCTGGGGAAAATAAAGCGTCACATAATTTGTTCCGTTAGAGTTGAGGAGGTTTGAAGTTAAGGGAATTCTGGGCCCCTGGGGAGGCCCGTCAGCCCGAGGGGAGAGAGGGGTGTTCCCAGGGTCCCCCCTCTGGAGGAGATGGAGGCAACATCCAAGCCGGGGCAGATTTTACAGATGCAGAGAATGAGGCCCTGAGCCCAGAAAGGCAGCCCGTGAAAGAGTGAGAAACGAGGAGACCCAGTTCCCTGAGAATCTTTAGCACTTTCAGGGACCTGTTAGCCCCCTGTTCACAGGTGAGGCCAGGGAGCTCACAGAGAAGGGAGAAGGGGAATTCTCCGCAGAACTTACAAGGCAGAGAGGATTCTAGCCGGGGTGCAGGGTGCGTGGTGGGGAGGGATCAGCTTTATGGGTCAGCAAATGGGCAGCCACAGACGCACTGTGATTTCTGGCTTCTCAGTGAGTTCCCCAAACCCCTTCTGCTGCCCATGGCCTAACATTTGAGAAGTAGACCTGCTTCCCTTTTGCCTCTAGTAATGTGTCATTTATTGAGCAGTTGCTATACTACTTCACTAGGTCCCACATTCATTTCTTCACCCGAGATGCT
>NW_005326205.1:0-1821 GCF_000412655.1 Myotis brandtii | reverse complement strand
ATTTTATTGTTTAAAGTATTACAAATAGTAGTACATTCTTAATGAGTGGGCACAGAGGAAAGAACAATGGGTTTCCCCTCAAGGACTTTTCTCCTTTAAGAATTAGAGGACAACTTTGCCCTCTCATTTGCAGTGTTTGATGCTAATGGAAATTACCATTTTTCTATTTTGTCTGTGCTAAGGAATTTTGTCCTTTATAAAATAGCGGGCCATTACAGCTGCACATCATCATTATTCTCAAAACCTTGGAGGGAATCACCAGAGAATGAATGGATTTTTATAAACTCCTTCTGTTCTCTCTTTGGCTGTTCCTTAAAAATTCTGCTTTCTCCCCTTGGAGTTTCATACTATCTTCAGAATCCATTCACCATTCACTTGACAAACATTTGTCCTCTCTTAGATTAGTTATTTTTCTATTTTATCTTATTTTCCATGTCAATTCCTCCCTTCTATAAGCTGTCATTCTGACATGTTTAATGGGTACCCTTTTGTTTGCACTCTTACAAAATATTGCTGTTCTGCATGCATGTATTTTTAGATTTTTTTCAATGGCATTATGATATATATCTAATTTTCTTTTATACTGCTTTCACCCAACACTATGTTTTAGATACAATTATATCGTATGCAGTCAGTCTGTTATTTATAATTCTTGCATATTAATGATGGATTCTTTTTCTAGCTATTAGGTATAAAGCATCGAATAAGAGAACTGTTTCCCCGTTTCCACAGAGCTTACATTTTAGTAAAGAAAACAGACTTTAAACAAATAACTACAAGCAGTATGGTAAAATGTCCATCATTCATTTTTTCAATAAATACTTATCAAATGCCTTCCATGTGTCAAACATGATGTTTAGCACTGGGGGTAAAACAGAGAAGGAGACAGAAGAGAAACCGGTCCTCATGAAGCTTACATTCCAGACAAGTCTTGCAGGTCATGGTAAGAATGTAAGGCCAAAGGCAAATGATTAAATGGTTCCTGCAACAGAATATGGTGAGATCTGTGTCTTTATTCCGGATGCAGGAGGAATGATGGATTAGAGGGGAGCACAGAAGGAGTCAGGAACGCCAGTCAGGGGCTGCTGCAGTGAAACAGCTGAGAAATGACAGTGGCTTCAGTGGGGACGGTGGCAGTGGAACAGAAAAGAAAAAAGAGGGTAGTGTAACGAGGGTAAAGTCGGAGATGGAACAGTCAGAATTTGCTGACGGACTAATTGTGAGGAAGGAGGCGGAACCCCTAGGATTCTAATCTGAAAACTGAGCTGGAGAAGACTGAGCCTGGGTCACATTTAGGGAGAAAACGAAGTTCTGTTTGGGTCTTGCTGCCTTTGCGGCGTCTCAATGGAGGCCTCAAGCAGGCAGTTGAGAAGATAGACCTGATTCTCAGGGAAGAGCTGAAGACTGAAGATATATATTCAGGACTCATCATACATGGATGGCCTTTAAAATCATGGGGATGAATAAGAATGTAGGCAGAGGCCAATGGGGGGCACACCAGAGAGCCCAAAGGAATCCCAACATTTAGAGGCTGATGGAGAAGGGAGTCAGCGGGAAACGATCATGGAGAGCTCGGGAGGTGGGCTGTGTGAGCCACTTGGAGGCCTCCATGCTTCCCTAAGGAATACCTTTAGCCAAAGCTTTTTTGTGTGTGGAGAGACGGGAAATGACGCTACATAGAATGGTATAAAGAGCAAGTGGAAGGAAGTAGAGACAGTGTGTGCAGACAAATCCTCAGTGAACATGAGGAGGAAGCGGGGGACTAAAAGCAGGGTGATTACTGGAAGGGAATTTTGGATTTTTTTTAAAAAAGTACTTTTT
>NW_005326204.1:0-1821 GCF_000412655.1 Myotis brandtii | reverse complement strand
ACCAGAAGGTGATGGAAGCCACAGGTATTGTGTTTGACAGAAGGAACTAGGGTAAATTGTGTCACAAAGCAATGAGAAAGCAGGTGAAACGAAAGCACCAGAGTGTGCATTTATCTTAATAACGAAGGTCTCTATTGATTTTAGAGAGAGTGATTCTCATGAAATCGTGGGGCTCAAAGCCAGGTGGAGGGAATGGAGGGACAAATAGGATGTGACACAACAGAAGCAGTGAATGTAGAGAACTTCTTGACGTTTGGCTGTATATAGCAGGACAGCACTAAAATGGCCGTAGGAAGGGGGTATGGGGTCCAGAATTTGTTATAAATAAAAAAGATGAAAACGTATTTAAATGTTGATGGGATGGGTCAAAACTGAAAATATAGGAGAAGAAGGAAACAATCAGTAGGCTACATTTTCTCAAAGGTGAGAGAGAATGGGATCCTAAGGGCACGTGGAGACACAAGCCCTTGCAAAAAGGGAGACCCCTGGGAACAAGGAGGGCAGGATGGGTGCAGAGGCGCCAGGTCTGCTGCTCTGACAGAGTGTTCAAGAGAATACCACAGGCCCAAAGTGCACCACTTGTGTTAAAGCCCATGAGACCAAATCTAGATTTGTACCTGACCTAACTGCTGTTTCAACATCTCACAGAAACGTAATCTTCATCAACCAGTCTGAAATGTTCTGGTCAGTACCATGAGGTAGTCTGTCACGTGGGCCTCTCCATGCCCCACCCCACCACCTCCATAGAGAGAAGAGGCAATGTGCAGGACATTTCCTTCGACCCAAAGGAAGATGTGCTGGCCTAAGTATTAATCCAGTTTTTTCTTTTGCTAGTGGCTTACTTGCTGCACCCTTCTTTTCCATAAAATCCTGCCATTTTGTACAACCCCTGGAGTGCCCTTCTAGTTACTAGATAGGATGCTGCTTGATTCCTGAATGGCCAATAAAAACAATTCGACCTTTAATTTTACTTGTTTGAATTTTGTTTTTTAACACGGAAAATTAGGGAGTTTTTTTCTGGTGGCTTCAATTTTTTTTTTTTTTTAGAAAAATAGAGTAAGTATATCTGTTGATAATGCAAGAACTAGAGAAGTAATGGTATTATTTTTTCTTTATCACTATCTCAGCTATGTGCAGATTCTAATAATTATGCCATTTAAGAACATTAACTGGTTGGTGATTTAATAGGATTTTTGTGTTTTGTTTGCAGACAAACTGAACCTTGAAATAGGGAGATTAGAAACTGCTTGGAATTGCTCAATCTGCTCTAGGAATAGGTTCGTTAACTGTGTTTAACTTTCAAGTCTAGAAGTCAGGCAGGAATCTTCGAAATACATGGTAGGCTAGCTCAGAAAAGATAGCTGTTATCACAGGCATGCTCTGGCAAATGCAGTGAGAACTATCGGCTTATTAAAGAATCAAGCCTGGATACTGGAGATAAAGAAAAGTAAAATGATGCCTTCTGTTTTTTGTGTTTCTTCAGTTAGCTAATGTTAACTGAGATGAGTTTCCTTGTGGAGACTGATTTGATCAGAAGCACAAGGAAGCAAAGTTAACTACAGAAAATCTTTGAACTAACACAGAGGAGCTTTTCAAATTAATCTATGACAGTCAGCAGCAAAGAAAATTAGTCTGGTAACAAAAAATGACAATGAAGCACAAGAAGTAGGAAAAGGAAATAGAAAATCAGTTAAGCTATAATTTCCCTTCTGTGCTATGATGGCTAGCTGCCAAGAAATGAAATTTCTAGCTATAAAAAAGAGAAACTGGATAATAAGCAAGTAATAGGAATATATACATATATATATATATATTCCTATT
>NW_005326203.1:0-1820 GCF_000412655.1 Myotis brandtii | reverse complement strand
CTCTTACGATCATCTTTCTCTCTTACGGCCCCTGGAGCACTTGCAGGATCTGGTAGACATTTGCTCCGAGTTGCTCTCTCTGGGCCTCTGGCTGAGGGAGGTGGGTGCCTGCTTACCAGGCCATTTGTTGTCACGTTCCATCGGGGCTGAATCGGAGCCAGAAGATAAGAGGCAAAACATAGCCCATTCTCGGGCCCCTGAGCGGTTGACTCCCCTCTTCTCTCCCACGGGTGTTCTTGCTGCTGGGCCAGCGAGCCCACGCGCCCTGTTTGCGATGGCGGGAGCCCAAACCCAGGTGCGCTGCTCCGGAGCGTTCTTGCAGAGGAGTTTACAGCTGGTATTTTGTTTACCAGCGTTTTTGGCCCGTCTCAGCCCCTCGGGAGCCAAAAGCCTACAGAACTGTAGCACCCCTCGCTCCTACCATCCCTATACCGTACGCACGACCAGACTTCACACAACGTGTCTGTGGCCTCCGGTGACCCCTGCCGTGGCCCTGTCTGTCTGTGGGAAACTCAGAGGCTGTGGAAATGGCTCTCTGGCCCCCTGGGGCCTCACCCAGTGCCGAGGCCGCGGCAGGAGCAAGGCCCTGTGAGGCCGGGCACGCTGCTCTCGGGACCCTGCCCGTGTTTCAGGAGCAGACCCTCGTCACACGCTCCCTGTGAGGCAGCCCTGAGCACGGCCATGACACCCCCTCGCCCCCCCGTGAAGGAGTGCACCCCCACCCCCGCAGGAAGAGACCTAAGACGCAGCTAGACTTGGATTCTGGTGTGATTGGCTTGGGCGTCACAGTCATTTCCCAAACCCTCCTCTCCGGCATCTCTGGGCCTCCTTTGGGGGCTCTGGCTCAGTCCTCTCCTGCTGGGCTCACCTCCCTGCCCCCCGGCCCCCGGGCCTCATCGCTGAGGTGGCCTGGACCTCCGGCGGGCCGGGCAGTGGGCAGGTAGAGAGCCGCCATGTTGGACAGAAATGATGGCCGAGGGCCCGCAGGCAAGTTCTCCTTTTACTGTTATTGTTGACGCACAGACTCTCCTTCAGTCGTATTTCTGTCGTCTGCGAAATGGGGATAATTTTCTCTGCTTCTTCGCCCTCCTCCTGAATTAGGAGGACTTTGTCCTGTCCACGTGGCTAGGATAAGGCCTGGTGCCCAGTAGCCACACAATAGCTACAGGTGACCGGGTGCAGCATGGGTGAGGCTGGAGGAGTCCATGTACATGCAGATGTGGCCAGTAAATACTGTCTGTGTATTTTCTCTTCTTTATGATTTTCTTTAGCATGACACCTTCTTCTCTCTAGCTTCCTTTATGGTAGGAATGCTGTATAGAATACACGTATCATAGGAAATAGGTGTTAGTTGGCCGTTTTTTGTTATCGGCAAGGCTCCCGGGCCACTCGAGGCTGCCAATGGTCAATTGGCGGAGTCAAAGGTTATACTTAGACTTTCCGCTGTGTGGGCTTGGCGCCCCGACTCTGCATTGCTCAGGGTTCAGCTGTATATGCTGAGTGAATGAATGGACATCAAGTAAAAGTCTCCTTTCTAAATGAATGTAAGGTGCTGCCTTAGGGGGATGGATGTTGCATTTTGAATGGATCTGTTTTTCGTGCACATGAGATAAAATAAAACATTTTGACAATATTTCTGCCCTGACTTGTTCCTGGCCCTGGGCCGCGCACCTATCGGAAGAGCGCAGGAATGAGGTGATCGTAGATTTTCCATGTCAGGAGAGGCCTTGCGGAGCACAGAGGTTTTTTCCCATTTGGCGTGATGTTAGTGGGAAATGCTCATTCTTGCCCAGCCGGTGTGGCTCAGTGGTTGAGTGTCG
>NW_005326202.1:0-1820 GCF_000412655.1 Myotis brandtii | reverse complement strand
CCCTCAGTTCACAATGAGTGAATTTGGAAGACATTTGGCTTGAGTCTGTCAGCTACCTTGGAGTCAAGGGAAGTGCATCAAAGAGTGGAATTCATGTGGAACAAACCTGGAGACATTTTCAGGCTCTTGGCCCTGACAGCTTGAGGTAATATAATTAGAATAGAATCCAGCTTGTTTGGTTTGTCTCTTTTATTTATTTGTTAAAACAAATAGAGCCCCTTTGAAAATAGAGTGTGAGCTGCTCTTGGGCCTCCCGGGAAGGCAGGGGCGAGGGTGTTCTTTCCCTTTCTTCTCCTAGTGAGCTGGTGTTCGTCCTGGACCCCCAGCAAGATTAATCAGCCCCTCCCCTGAGCATCCACAGCTCTTGGTGTATTTTTCTATTACTGTACCCAGTCAGCAAATATTTATTGAGCACCCAGTATGTGCTAAGCAACTGGAGATGGAGTCATGAGATGACCACCCCAGTCTGTATCCAGGGGCCGTAGAAGTTTGTTGGGAGAACTCATTGCCTTGTATGACAGCCCCACATACTCATGTCTGTCTGCTGCACAAGGAGCCCACTCAGCTCACCAAGGCAGGTTTCCAGGCACTCAGTGAAGCTTGTGGAATGAATGAAACCAGTCTGTAGAGGCAGACTATTCCATGGGCCCAGGTCTCTGAAAGCTGCTAATGGAAATCTACCCTAAAGAAACAGGAAACTCTCCACCTCTCAAAACAGGGACACAACTTTCCCTACTGCAGTCTCCCCTGTGGCCTCCTATTGTGTCCTTCAGCCACGGCTTGACTTCATAGCCACACATGGGTGCACAACTGCATGAGTCAGCAACTTAAGAGCAGCTTAAATCTCTGGGTCAGAGATGCCCTGCAGAGAAAGCAAAATGGTTGCTCAAAAGATGCTTTAAAATTCCTGGAAGTTGCAGTTGTATGACTGCTATGAGGAAGTCTATTTTTAACCAGCTATTGCCTAAGATTTTTTTTTAATTAAATGAAGACAAAAGAGGAACCAAAGAGCAGATGGAAATTTTTCAAATCCTACCAGCCACGTCTGTACATCATCTGTATCACCGTAAGTACACAGGACACACCAACAGAGCCCCACAAAGAGATGCATAAACGTTTGGTACACATGCTGTGCTCACACGTGTGCACCGCCATCAACCAGGAGGACAACTGGTATCTTTGGATTTTAACAAGTGAGCGCTTGAAAAGAGAAAAGGATTTCCTCAGTTACACAGCACAGCAGTTCTATAGGCTTAATTGCTATAAACCCACTGGGCTTTTTCTAGTTAGGTGTCCTCTCCTGTAACATTTATAATAATCTTCCAGATGTCTCATTTTACACAAATCAAAGGGGCCTTCCTATTTAGGGACATAGTTTATCTGACATAGTGAATGTCTCCTTTCATCTATAGAGAAATGATGTGGAAAAGCCAACTGTTTATGCCCTTTCCCATTTGTGAAACAGGAAAAACCATTAGAAAACATACATAAAATTCCTTCCACGTAACTCATAGCACAGTTCAATGAACTGCTGTCTTCTACTAGCCAGTCTACTATAGAAACTGCTTCACCTGTAAGAAGTGTAATCTTCATGGTTACTCAAAGAACGTGGCTTTAGATGCTGCAGCCTGAGGTCCATGGGATCACAGAATGAGCTGGAAGGGTTCTAACATCTCTTTCATTTCATAGGAGGGGAAACTGAGACCTACAAAAGGTGTGACACTAATACGGGGTCCAGCAACATCTTTCATTAAAGTTAAACATTAGGTTTGCCTTTCCAGATCTACTGTCCATCTGTTTTCCTCTCCTTGTCTGGGGGG
>NW_005326201.1:0-1819 GCF_000412655.1 Myotis brandtii | reverse complement strand
CGAATCTCTCCGCATGTGTTCTCGGTGGCATTAAGGAAACAGGCAGTGGGGGAGACCCCAGTATGGGCAGTAGTGAGATCTTCTGATTTTTCAAAACTCTATTCTCAGGAGGGTGAGCACCATGTTGCTTAACCACCAAAACTGGCAGGAAGCTTTTCTGGTAGCAGCCCCCTCCAACAGCAGAACACGACCCCTGGTTTTCAGCCCGAATCTGGGGTCCAGTGTGTGAGTGTGAGAAGAGCCAGGAGACTTGGGTCAGGAGTCTTCAGTTCTGGCCCTGCACCAGCATTGTGAGAGCTCATGGAGCCGCCATTGCCCGGGCCTCTTCCTCCAGAAATCTTGATTCACTGGGGCTGGGTGGGGGCCCAGAGAGTGACTCAGATGTGTAGCCAGGGTTAGAAACCACCGATCCCCAGGGAGCTGATGACCTTTGGCAAATCGCTTCACTTCCTTGGACTGCAGTTCCCTCATCTCTAAAATAAGTCTGGGATGGGAGGTCTCCACACCTGGCTGCAAGTCAGCAACTCCCAGGGAGAAATACAGATCCCGAGTCCCGCTCGCTCGGACTCCCCGAGTCTGAATCTTTGGGCCCAGGGCCCAGGAGCCTGTGCTCTTTCCATCGTAACACTCAACACTCATGGCACAACTTCTACAAATGTAATGTGCAGTTAAGTGGTGTTAAGTATAGTCACATTGTGCAACCCATCTCCAGAGCTTTTGCACTTGCAAAACTGAAACTCTATCCATTAAACTCCCTGTCCTCTCCTTCCCCCACCCGCCGGCAGCCAGCATTTACTTTCTGCCTTGATGAATTTGACTGCTCTAGGTACCTCCTAATAACTGGATTCATCAAGTATTTGCCTTATTTTACTTGGCCTAAGTCCTGAAGCTTCATCCATGTTGTAACATATTGCAGAATTTCCTTCCTTTTAAGGCTGAATAATTTTGCATTGTATGTATCCACCACATTTTGCTCGTCCATTCATCTGCCCAAAGACACCTGGATTACTTCCATATTTTAGCTACTGTGAATAATGTTGCTGTGAACTTGGGTAAACAAATATTTCTGTGAGATTCTGCGTTCAGTTCTTTTAGCTGTATACCCAGAGGTGGAATTGTTGGATCACCTGATAGATCTACTTTTAATTCTTTGAGGAACCACCGTGCTGCTTTCCATAGTGGCGGCACCATTTTACATTCCCACCAACAGTGCACGGGGTTCCAATTGCTCCACGTCCTCACCCATCTTGACACGTGTGAGAAGCCTGTATTTTGAAGGAGCTCCCCAGGAGATTTGGTACAGTCATGGGGTAGAGACCATTGGACTCAGTGGTGACTCAAGTCCCGTCAAGCTGCCCGATGAACTCAAATGGCTAAACACTCATGGAACGTTGGCAGTTGTCACGATTTGCCTACATGCTATGCTACTTTGAGATTATTCTCTAGCTGTTTTAGATGTGAGCACTTTTTCTCCCTGTATTGACTTCCAATTGCTGGCATCAGTGCCTGGCACATGACAGATGGCTCAAAAACGGAATGAACCAATTAATGAACAAATTAAGTCCTGACGGCAGAGAACGTGCCTTCTGTTTACTACGGACCTCACACTGTGCCTAGCCGAAGTACTGGAAACAAGGCCAGCACTAACAAGTGTTTGAGCGTGGAATAGACACATGCCTATCATTGTGGCCAGTACAAAAGTTGGCACATTGAGGGCTCGGTGCAGTGTGGACCCCTGGTGATGATGGTTGGATTTCTTTTTTCTTTTTTAAATATATTTTTTATATTTTTATTAATTTCAGAGAGGAAGAGAGAGATA
>NW_005326200.1:0-1819 GCF_000412655.1 Myotis brandtii | reverse complement strand
TGGGAGGACCAGGGGTTCTGGAGGAAGTGGCCAGGGCAGTGGCAGGGAGGGGGATAAAGTAACCAACTTGGAGAGGCCCTTGGGGCAGATGCTCTTTATCAGTTAGCACAGAAGTCTTTTCATATTTTACCAACCAGTGCTGCTGACAGTTCCACGTGACTGTCAGCCTTGAGCTCAGGCTGGTGTGGTGGTAGGGGTGGCAGGGGGCTCAGGGTTCAGGGCCTGGGGCTCCTCGCCTGACCTTGAACCGGCCGACGATGCGCTCCTCCTCGGTGGAGCCATCTTCGTCATCGCCCGTCTTGCCTCGAAGCAGGTTGAAGGTGTGCAGCCAGTCCTCGAAGTGGTCGAACTCCGCCTCCAGCTCCTTGGGGTACACCTGAGCCAGGCTGAGCCGTCAGGGGGACGAGGCCTGTCCACCTGCCTCCCTCTTGTCCCATCTGCCACCTCCTGCCCTCAGGGGTGACCCCGCACCCCTGGCAGGGTCTGCCCCACACCCTCACCTTGAGCTCGTCAATCTTGGATTTCTTCTTCTCGGGGGCCTCAGGCCCCTGGCCAGGCCCGGGACTCTGGGTTCTCTTCTTCTTCTCCTCCTTGGCAGCCTTTGCCTTCTCCTTGCCCTTCATCGGCCCCTTCAGGCCTGGCCGGAAACAGAGGAGGAGGCCTGCTCAGTTCGGGGCAGAAACGATGGAGCAGGAAGGCCTGGGTGGAGATCCAGCTCGCTACTAATTTACTTAGTAATTTCACTTGGCCGGTCTCTGTGTACTCATCTGTGAAATGTAGACAGTACTCCCTGGCGTGCCCGCCTCAGGCGGGGGCGGGTGCCCAGTAAGCTCACCCAGGGAGTGTGTACAGAGACTGCTGTCATGCCCTGTGACAGAGCAGGGCATGGGAGGTGCTCGCTTTCCTCTCTGGAACTCAGTCTGCTCGTCTGTAACATTATGAGGGTTGTTGCACGTCAGCATTTCCCAAAAGGCATTCAGTGGAACACCAGGTGTAGGTGTTCTTGTAAGGCTTTTGGAAGAAGGGCAGCATGGTCAAATGTGTTGGGGAAATATTTCATATCTTCCTTTTAGAGATTTATGGTAATGTTTGTATATTAACGGCACTGAGAAGTCCTGCACCAAAAGACTTACTTTTCACATTGAACCACAGAACTCTCTTTTCCCTCCGGAATGTCCATTAACACTGTTCCGTGGAAAAGTCTGGAAAATGCTGGGAAAGAGGAGCTCTGAGGTCCCTTCCAGCTTGTAGGTTCTGTGGCTCTAAATGTCTGTCCATCTCTGTGGTTGCTGAGCCGGTCAGAGTGAAAGCCACTCTGGACCAGCCCAGGCGTGCTTGCCAGAGCCAGGGATGCCTGATGACAGCTGCCCTTGGCTGCTGCAGCCGTGTGGGCCCGTGGGCGGGAGAAAGAGGTGCAGTGGGCAGGGGAGCCAGCCATCTGGGGGCACACGAGGGGGGGGAGAGGGGGGGCCCAGGCAGAGATCTAGGGTTCCAGGGCTCACCCTCAATGTTGTCCATCTCCTCTTTCTCCTCCGAGTCCATTCCTGAGGCATCTTGCTGTCGAAGTTGCTGCCAAAAGATGAGGTGAGGAGGAGGGAAGGTGGGCTTCTTGGGGAGGGTCTGCTGACCCCCCCACTGCCGTCTCAGACCAGCCTTAAGTGCACTAGACACAGAAACTCCTTCCTACTGGGTTACAAACCCATCGCGTGCTCTGCTTACGTGGATTAAACCAATGCATGATGTGGACACTATGACCAACTGTACTTAGGGGTTTATGATTCTTTAAATTGTGCCTCATTAAGAAGATAGTGTCCTTTAA
>NW_005326199.1:0-1818 GCF_000412655.1 Myotis brandtii | reverse complement strand
TCTACAAAGGTCTCTACTAACATTATACTGTTTGTACTTTTTTCTAGGAGAGGGTCCAAGATCTTTGTCACCCTAAAAAGGTTAAGAACCACTGATGTATGTTTATAAAAAGCTATTTTATGTTTCTTGAAGTCATCCTGCAGTTTGGCTTTCTAGAAGCCTAGCAACAAGCATAGCCTGAAATCAAGTGCCAGAAATTTGTTGAAAACATGATCAAAATGAGGATGCCCGCCAGGAATACCAAGGTGCCTCAGGGAGTGGAAATGGTGGTAACCCTTCCTTAATGTCAATTTGAAAAACCTTATTTACTTCCTTTGTCAGTGGCAGACAAATAGATTTTTTGAAAACCATTCCATGTTTCAGTGAAATCAGAATAACAAGCATAGCGGCTCAGTTTAATGTTCCTATATGCTAAAGTGACTGATTGGAGATAACTTCTTTCTGTTTTCTCTGTAGAAATAAAATCACGTGAGATGAGTATACCATTCTAAGGTATATTGCATTTTTCTACAGCCTGATATTTACCTAGGCTAGTGGGCCTCACTGTACGTTACTATTTTTTGAAGTACTAATTGGAAGTTTAGTAGTTTCAGAAGCTCAGCCCTTTCTAAACTATTTTATTAGTAATTTTGGTTAATATCATTGTATTGGTTTCAAAATAAAAGACATTGTTATCGAAATGAACATACTAAAAGTAACAGTGATTATAAAGAATATATTGAGGTTTTTGCATATTAAACATCTTGAGGATAGTTTATATACCTAAACGTTATGAAAAACTTGTGGCTGCCTCCTTCCCTGGAGAGAGGAAAGTGGTTAAGAACATGGGCCCTGGAGTCCCAGACCCTGGGTTTGAATTCTGCCTCTACCACCTCCTCAGTGTATGGCTTTCAGCCATTTACTTAAACTATGTGCCTTGATTTTCTCATCATGATGGTACCCAGCTCAAAGAGCTATTGCAAGGATGAAAAGAGAGAGGTGTCATGCAGTTGAAACAGTGCTGGTTACATTGTAAGGGTTCTACCTCTTCTTCATCCTGTGATTATCATCTTCATTGTGGTCTTCTTCTTGGAAATCAGCGTAAAATAAAACACTTTCAGTGATAAATTGATTTACTTCCTGTAGTTGTTATTGTTTTATCTCTTCTATTTTTCTTGTCAAGTCTTTGGAGGTTCCGTGCTAATTTTGACAATGCTTTGACTGACAGCTTGGCAGATGGTCTTGGTGTGCGCCATAATAGGAGGAACTTCCTTTTCTGTTCATTCATAGATACCAAGTTAACTGTGTTGCTTACCTTCATTGTACAAGGTAAAAGAAGGAAATCTTTTTAAAAGGAAAAAAAAATACTGAGTTACTTGGTGTCAAGAGAAGATAATGGCAAAATAAAGCTGATGTGTTTGGTTAAATTTGGCTGTTCTGAGTACTATACATATTATTTGTCAGAATTTTACCCGTAGTTAGAAAAGGGTATCAGATTTCAGTTGTACCACTTTGGCAATCACCTGAGGTGAGTTGGAAAGTGCCAGGGCAGCCAAACTTAGCGTATCTGATTGACCGGCTTCTCTCTACTGAGTGATAGAATTGCTTCCTGATGCTCACCAGCTGCTATGGTTCCTTCTCCCAAAGCGCCAAACCATTTCTTGAAATGAAGTGATCACTATTTATAAGGTGTTCTAGAAAGAAGTAAAGTTGTTATGAATGTAGTTATGATAAAATTAGAACGTTATTTCCAATTTCTAACAGGTAGTGGTTAGCAAGATTAAGAAGTGGAACTGGTAAGATTTCTTTTTTATGGCCGAGTAATATTCCATTGTATAT
>NW_005326198.1:0-1818 GCF_000412655.1 Myotis brandtii | reverse complement strand
AAAAGCATCCTGCTCAAGCCCATCACTAAAGCTCCCCCTTCCCTGACGCCCTCTATGAAACATGACCAGGGCAGCTCCTGCACTTGGACTCAACCACGCAAACCTGTCAAGAACACTTACGGGCCCACCACTCAGCAACCTCCCAGCGGTCACATTCACAGCCACAAACCGCAAATGAATTTTTAATTAGTCCATATTTGGCTTTCTTTTTCAATGCTTTGAGACAAGCAATTACCAACAGCACTTTATTTGTCTGATGCCATTAATAAGCACCGGTGACAATGAAACCACAAAAAAACCTAGTGAAGGAGGTACATCTCGCTTATTCATTAGTTAAAATATTGCCCAAAATCTCTAAAGATTTTGTGGAAGCCCCCAGTATTGTTATTAGGGGTTTTTGAATTCTGAGAAAGTTAAGTGCTCTAAAATATCTTACATTTCCCTGCAGGTTTTTCCATGCTGAGGGAGTTTGGACTTGTTTAATTAAACTTTAGTGGCATTTGTCTACATACAACCCTGAAAGTGCCATATATTTTATTACGTATTTATATATTAATGAATAAATTTATATGGCAAAATAATGACTATGAAAATATCCTTAATTCAATAATTTTCTTAAACCATGCACAACTTTCAGCATTACAATTATTACCAAAGGAACAATGGAAATTCCTCATAAACTTAAAATGAAACAGCTTCGTTTTGGGGGAAGGCTTCTCCAGAGAGGGGACTTTTATAAAATTAAAATTAAACATCATTAATTATAGAGTTTATTAAGTGTGGAATGAGCCCTTTGATGAAATGAAAAGAAAGTAATATAATTTAACTTGGAGAAAAAGTGGCTGAAAGAAGGGAACTAAAAGAATATATGTTCATATAGAGACAGTTAAAAGGAATTAGCTAACCGCGTTCTCTATTTCTACTGAGGAAATGTTTTCCAGATGCAACAAGTGTTGCCCAGGCCACTCACCCAGAGGACAGTAAGGGTGCAGAGGAGTAGCTGAGTAATTTCTCTGTAGCTCAGTCCCTCCAATCCATCCAGGGTCCTGCACAGGTAAAGAAAGCGGGGAGGGGCTCTCACTGCTGCCTCTCCCCTCCCCTCTGTTTTCAGGGCCTTGGGTCTGGCTGAGGGCCTGGCACAGCTTTTGAGAATTATATCCCAGGCCAGTGACTCCCAGCACAGACCTCTGAGCTGTGGCTGGAGCGCACAAGGTCCCTCCACCCTGGGGCACCACATGGCGGTCCCTCCCAGTCCTGCTGGAGGCTCCTTCCTGATCCCACCATCTGCCCCTCAAGCCTCCCCTGGTCGCTGTCCTGCTGTCTGCATAGCTGCTCCTGACCTCTCATGTTTCGGGTTTTTAGGCAGGATGGATGGGGGTGTCCCGGGGGTTTCTCTCTGGCTCTGGAACAATTCCCACAGGATGAGCACCCCCTCTCCTGTAGGGGCAGCTCCTCACCCACTGCTCCTGCCTGGAGGCGGCTTTCACTTCCACACCCACAGGCAGATGCCAAACTCCCATCCCTGGATTCACTTATTCACTTCCTTCCCTTTCTGTCCTCTTCTTTTCTTCCTCTCTTTTCCCTCTACTTCTCATTACACAAGAAGAAAAGAGTGAGAATGAGGACTGGAGAAATGTAATTTAAATGTAAAGAAATGTCTTCTCACTTTTTAATCGTCACCACCACCAAAAATAGCACCCAGCCCTTCCAGAGAGCTGGCTGCACACACATGACAATGTGGAGCCAGAAGGTCTCCAAACTTCCTTGGTTCACAGAGCCTTTAGCCCAGGGGTCCTCAAACTACGGCCCTCGGGCCAC
>NW_005326197.1:0-1818 GCF_000412655.1 Myotis brandtii | reverse complement strand
GGTCTGGGAGGAGTTAGGCCTGCAAGCCTCCTGATGTCCGCCACAAGACCCGATGACTCAGGCACCAGGAAGGGCAGACCCAACCAGAGTTTTGTTTGTGTTTTAAGAGATATCACAAATCCCTGCTCAATATGCATTTAGGAGTGATTTATCACTTGCTCAATGGGCTGATGGCTTCCTGCACTCTGATCTCAGGCCTCTCATCCTGCTGGTGGTACTGATGATGGGAAGGCAGCAGAGCCTGACAGCGGGAGGGAAGGAGCTATTTCAAACTTTTGAATAAATAATCCCTTAAGTAACAGATTTTAGCTAAAAGGGGAGTTTTGCCCCAAACAGTCTCATTTATAGATAGTCATCAGCTTCCATAATGTACATCCTCTCCTCACAGAGTAGTAGTCCAATTAGGAGGTGGTTTTCCCTCCCACTGGGACACTGAAGGGCCATCTGAAGGTTGCAATTCAGACTGTGTGATTTCAGTGTTTAATTGTCACTATATCTAACAGTAAAGCCCTTATCTTCCAAATTAAATTCTCCCTTCTAAATCCTAAAACCAATATCTTAAATCCTTTTTCTTCTTTTCCCCTCAAAATCCATACTTTGTTCATTCTTCCTTTTCAGTAATCCCCAGAAGTGTCCTTTCCCTGCTCCTAGTTAAACCCTGCATTCAAGTGTAAATCTCTCCCTGTAACAATGGGTCTGGCCCCTCTGGCCTGTCCCTCCCAAGGTTTCTGCTTCTGCAGTCCTTTCCCTTTACCTTTTTTGTAGAGCCCGCTTTACCTTCCTCTAGGACTGCCAACGCCCAGATAAGCAACCTGTTTCTCAAAAAAGCAACAAATACTTCACCATGTGCTTCTTCTGAATCAAATTCAATATGATGATTCACTTTTCAAACTTCTCTACTCCCTCCTGCCCTAGACTATGGATTCATTGTTGGTGAAGGAGATAAAAT
Organism: Myotis brandtii; assembly: GCF_000412655.1. Taxonomy (NCBI): domain Eukaryota; kingdom Metazoa; phylum Chordata; class Mammalia; order Chiroptera; family Vespertilionidae; genus Myotis; species Myotis brandtii. The sequence continues at coordinate 869 of NW_005326197.1, read as the reverse complement.
TTCCTCCTTGATACTTTGAGTCCAATAATATCAGAAGCATTTATTGATCTCCTGCTCTGTGTCATACACACCCTGTGCATGATGCCAGATGCCAGGATGGACAATGGATTTTCCATAACTCTTCATGCCCATCCACAAACACGTACACATGCAGTAAGCCCGATCAGGGAGGGATTAGACCTACAAGCCTCCTGACACTTCCCTCCATGCTTGCCTGAACGTACACAGTCTGAATTGCAGCCTTCAGATGCCCCAGTGTGCAGGAAAACCACCTCCTAATTGCAACACTATTCCTTGTGAGGAGAGGATGTGCATTATGGAAGCCAGCCGATGGCTGTTTACAAATGACTCTGTTAAGGGATATAAAAATAAAAATAATAAAACACAAGCTCACATTTAATTTGCAGAAGAGGAGAATGTTCACAACAGTATATAAATTCTAACTCCAGCTCTCAGCTCAGGAAGATAATCTTCCTCACCCTCTTTACTTGCATTTCCTCTTATTCACAGTGAATTGTAATTGACAGATAACTTATCCATTTCCCCCACTAGACATGAGTTCCTTGAAAGCAGAAACTGCTTAATTGACTGTTGAATCCCCAGTCTCTGGCACTGTGCTTAGTTCCTGGTGTGGGCCTTAAACAAATAGGCAGCCAGATATTTCTCCAGCAAAAGGGGTTTATTTGGGAAGAACAAAGAATTGTCGTTTGGAACATATGGTCTAATGGTGGGTCACACACAAGTCCAAAGAAAGAGAAGAACACTCTTAAAGACTTGGAAGAGGCTTTTAAGTGAAGAGTCCATTGGAGGTATGGATGAAAGGGACCACACGCTAACCTGAGGAACTCAGGAAAGGCCTGCATGGCAGT
>NW_005326196.1:0-1818 GCF_000412655.1 Myotis brandtii | reverse complement strand
AAAATACTTTATGAGTGAGATTTGTCAGGAAATACTATCTCTACAGAACATAAAATGGGAGGCAGAGAAATCTATTTCTAAGGCCATGTCACCAGCCAGTGCCAGGGATGGCATTGTGCTCACTACTTATCCCATCTGTTTCATCTCACCATGAGTTCAAGGTAAGCAGTAGCCCTGGACCAACAAAATATGACAAATGCTCATTGTATCCAATTGGTAGGGATGGTGACCTGATGGAATTAAACTTTAGGAGACATTGGGCACCGGTACCTCAGGAAGCTCACTAAGTTGTTCAGTCCCTCTGTGTGTTCCCTTTACCATCCCTTCTCTGTAGTTTCCCTCAAGATTTTCTCAGACTCACACAGCTATTATCTGTTTTCATAGCATTTTCATCTTCCACTTATTAAAATCTGGTCTCCAAGCCTACCATCTGGAGAGAATTTGGAAATGTCAATCCCATGGAAGTGATACCCTCAGGTGAACTTGAATTTGTACAAGGAACAATGATGATGGTATTTCAGCCATAGCAAATGGCTATAGAGGAGCATTTTAGAACAAGAAAGCTATCTAGGATCCATCAAATCATACCTCATCATCTGTTCTTCCTAACATGTGTAGTTCCCCGGGCGAGAGTACAAATAGAGATACACATAACATATGCTTAAATATTTAAATTTTTATGTCAAGCCAACAAACTATGAAATTATATTTGATCCTCCTACTTTGAAAAAGATATCTTCATAACAACCGGAAAGGGTATATTTGAATTTAGAATTCTTTGTCTCTTCAGTGTTCTGGGTCAGAAATAACACAGTGTGGGGAGAGCGCACCACCCCTTTCTCTTCCTATCACTGCTCCGTCCAGCAATGCAGGTATACACGTGCATGGACACTGGAGACTGTATATCAAATTCCATTGACACCAGTTGTAAATAGTCTCCCTTTGACTATCCCTTGGCTACTTCATCAAAAGACTTGGGAATAGGTCTGCACAGTCCTTAGAAGTGAGCTTAGAGCTATTTTAGCAGGGAATTCCTAGATCCAAGATACCTGGGACATGATCTAGAAGAGGAAGAGGGGCTCTATGTGAACACATCTACACATGTGCATGAACATCAATCACTGTGTGGAGACACAGGTGAGAGGAAGGTCAGAAAATAGTTCTCTAGTGCTTTGTCTTGGCTCACGGTTCCTCTTGCCTGAGACTACTATGGCACTGCTCATTAGATCACAGCTGGTCTTGGTGGGTCTGCTGATGTAGAAAGCACATTTCATGCAAGGTCCAGGAGAGAGAAGATATGATACAGCTTTTGAGAGTCTAAAAGTCTAATTTATAGCAAACTTGAAAGAAATATTGGTATGATGAGAAGTCTTTTCCATACACCTCATTCATGCTTTAGAGAGTGAGACCAAAAAGATGGAGGAGGTATTTGAGATTCTTTGAAAGACTCTATTGGGAGAATTTAGAAGCAACATTGACTGCTGGAGAGGGAGGAAAATGTGTTAGCAGTCTTCAGGGAAGGTGGCACTTCTACAACAGATGGGCCAACTGAATTTTTTTCCCAATGATGATTTTATGCCTTTGGCAGAAGTTTTCAATGTAATTTAGAAAAGAGGGAAAACAACATAAAGACAACTGATGCTGTTCTTCAAAATTAGGGGAAGGAAATAAAAAATAGAGTTATTAGTTAAAAACATAAAATATTTTTGACATTTTATGAAAAGAATTGCCATCAAAATTGGCAGAATAAAGCCAGGTTTCAAATTCACATTGTATTGGGTCAGTTGTAGGATATGAAATTCCCTGGAGGAAAAAAAC
>NW_005326195.1:0-1818 GCF_000412655.1 Myotis brandtii | reverse complement strand
CAGCTGTTCCATTGGCTTCCAATGCCCAGGCTCTGAGGACGGACTTGGGTCGAAGCTCCTCTCCGCCACATACTTATGAGGCAAGTCTTCTATGGCCGTGCCTCCCCTCCCTGCGCTTCAGCTTTGATGGCCCCTCAGGGTAACACGCAGCGCCTGCTGCAGAGGACGCGGGGTGAGTCGGTGGGACTGAAATAATACATGATGTCATGGCCAACGTGCTGAGTTCAGGGAAGAATAAATAACCAACATTAACTAGTTCTCACCATTTTAGACATTTCTATTTGGTACTTCACATGTATTTATGCATCCAGTGCTTTTTAGTGCTCACTGAGTTAGTAAAAGTTCAGGTTCTGAACTAATCCATAGATTCTACTCCTGAGAAGCGTGTTTCTGGTGAGAGAAGCAGCACATGGGAAGCAGGTGGCTTTGGTACTTAGTGATGAATGGTGATACAGACACACTGGAGACACTGCTAGAGAGAAGACTAAGGACTTGGTGGCACATCCACCTGGAAAGGCAAACTCTGGCCACACTCAAAGGCCAGCATACTGAGCTTCTGGCTCTGCCGGCAGTAAGAAACCATCCTCGTCTCATTTGTAAAAATGAGTTTTGGTTTCTATTATATTGTTTAAGTGTTAATTATGCTCTCTTTTCATAAATATTTATTTAACACCCACAAAATAACAAGCATTGTGTTAGGTCTATAATATTCACAATCACGTACAGGAAGCTAGCCGCTGTGTGGTGCAGCAGACGCAGCATGAGGAAGGAAGGAAGGGACTGGAGACAGACTGTGATAAGACCACGAAGGAACCCAGAAGAGGCTGCGATGCGCCTATGCGGGCAGCGAGGTGCAGTGCCGAGTGGGGCGCTCAGGACACTTCTATTGGACCGTTCAGTTTAAGCTCAGCTCTGGACAAGAAGCAGATGCAGGAGCATCTAGAAGGTAGGACTGGGGGTGACTAGGGGCCTGTGTGGGAGGTTACATCGGTGCTGTGACGTGCGTGCCAGGTTCCTGAGGCTCACCTTCCACTTCCGTAGCTTCCTGAACATGAGTCCTGGGGCATCTCATCTCTCAGAACGTGTGTGTGCACCTGCGCAATGGAGCTGTGACTGCTGACTCACGGGCTTGCTGGGCATGAGTTATAAACGTCTTAGTTCAAAGGCTGTGCCTGAGTCCGCCAGGCTTCTAGATCAAAATCATATCAAGACGGGGTGGCTAAAACAATAGAAACTTACTTCTCACAGTTCTGGACGCTACAGAGTCCAAGATCCAAGTGCGGGCCAGCTCAGTTCCTGGTGGAGCCCACTTCCTCTTTGCAGATGGATGCCTTCCTGCTATTTCCTCACACGGCAGAGAGAGCTTTAGTCTCTTCATCTTCTTACAAGGGCTCTAATTCCATCCTGGGGTCCCCAACCCCATGACTTCACCTAAAACTAATTACCTTTTAAAGGCCCCACCTCCATTGGTGGTGGTGGGGAGTAGAGTTTCAAAATGTAAATTTGGGGGACACAAATATTCAGTCCACAGTAACCCCACACTGATGCATTCTCATGGTAAAATATTCTCTCACATCAGTCCTCTGTCAGAAACCTGTAATGCTTACCCATTCTCCTCAGAGTAAAGGTCAATCTTCAACAAGCTCTGTAGTGCCCCCCATCTGGCCACAGGGGCTTCCTGGTGGATTCCTGGACACTGTAGGCCTTTGCCCTTGGCCTTCCTAGACCAGAACCACTCTTCCTAGCTCTGATCGCCTAAATTCCTTCTCGGTCTGTCACCTTCAAGACTTTGCTCAAGTCCCACCTCTCAGTTAGACT
>NW_005326194.1:0-1817 GCF_000412655.1 Myotis brandtii | reverse complement strand
TTTTTTTTTACTTCTTAGACTAAAGCATATGATTTTAAAAAAATAAAAAATGAAGAAAATGTAAAAGCAAAGAGATACCTTTTAGTCCTTCCTCATTCTTGAAGTTATACCTGCGGTGCTTAAAAACTCCTTCCGGCAAGAATAGGAGGGAGAAACCTCAAAAGAGGTTTGAAGTAAGGAAACTTGGAATAAGCAAAATAGATTATTGGGTGTCTCCAAAGGAAAATTATACAGTGCTTTGCTCATCCCCCTCAGGATGATCTGATTCTAGTCTTTATTGCCTTGGGGCAGTTTTATAGGTTTGTAAGCTGTAGATAACTAACTGCAATGCAAATAATGTTTCTATAGACATGAAATTGGATTTTGTCCCGTAGAGGAAAAGTCCCACTTCTCTCTCCCTTCCCCCTTCACTTTCCTATCAATCTATCTAATTCTTTGGGTTTTTCTTTGAACTCGTTATAGCATCCTACCAGTTCCCTTATTAGTGATGAGCTAAATAAATTTTATTTTATATCTGAATGACAGTCATCCTAATTATACTTTTTACTTTAATTAGCCCTTAACATGGGATTGAATCCTATGGTGACCAGGGCCATCCATCCATCTCTTCCCCCTTCTTTCTCTTACATTCTGTCTCTTGCTCATATCACTCTGACCACACAGAATCGGAAGACTATATCTGTAATGCTGCTCACTGGTTAGGTAGAATTTGAGGTTTGTAGCCTTTTATCACTTGTCTGCATCGCTTGGATCCTTTATAATGGACATCTGCCAGTTTTATGAATCAATAACGCATGTGTGAGTCAGATCTGACATTTGTCCAAATTTGTCAAGTGCCTCTTTGGCTCCTAATTTTTTTATATCTTTGATCTTCAACGAACCGGAGGAGAGAGAAAGCTGAGATACTGGCAGAGGCCGGTGAACTTTACCAAAGAAGAAATTAGAAGAGGAGCAGAGTTCAAGGAGCAAAGTTTCTGAAAGGCTGCCCCGCATGCAGGGATGACTGGCATCTTGTCGTCTTTTCACAGGGAGCCCCAGCCCTGGGACACGCCTACAGCCCAGACCCCTGCCTCTGGGTCCCTGCTGCACTGTTATTCCCATGAGGCCTTTTCCAGGAGGCCAGCAGTGTGTTGGGGCAGGTCTGACTCCCTGATATATCCGACTGCACCATGAAAACCAGCATCCACCAAAGGCATTTGAGGGAAATATGCCACCCTGATGGGTACCTGCAGCACAGCCAGGTTGGCAAAGATGTTCATCAGCATCCCTGCCTCTGCCCGCTAGATGCCAGTAGCACACTCCCCCTCCTCCACTCCCCAGGTTTGACAAGCAGAAATGTCTCCAGACATTGCCCCACGTCCCCTAGGAAGCAAGATCACCCCTAGCTGAGAAACACTGGTCTAGTGCATTGAGCTGCTACCCTCACCAAGCATTGTGCTAAATTCTGGAATTAGAATGTTGTACACAACACAGTAAGGAGGGCATTCACCCAAGGGTTTATCTACTTGCAGACTCTGATCACCATTTTAGCTGAAAAAAGGCAGGTAGGACTTGTGTTCCATTGGTATCACTGAAGAAGACTGTTCCGATGCAGTGCCAAATGGAGCCACATAGTCTGTCATGCTGTCTGGAGCATCACACATGCTAGCAAGGTAACTATCCCTTATGACAACCCTGCATGTCTGCCCTTCAAGACAATACTCATCTACCTTTCTGGGCCCAACTCAAAGGATGATTGTTTGCCAGTGTTCACAAGAATCAAACACCAATGATATTGAAACCCTTCATCTGATTGGCACTTCATCAGGTTAGCTACT
>NW_005326193.1:0-1816 GCF_000412655.1 Myotis brandtii | reverse complement strand
GTGTGTGTGTGTGTGTTAAGGCTATTTTTAAAAGCTGAGGGCATCCGTCCATACCCTTAAAAGTGACAAATCTTACAGGCCAACATGCGCTGAGCAGCACACACACGGGTTCCATCTTTCCCTGTATTCAGACTTCTACGGACTGTATGATTATATAACACACACACCAAATCTACATGTAGCTGCAAAAATGAAACGGTTATTATTTTTAGAATCTGGGAAAAACTGTATTAGTCACACGCAATAGTCACCGTGACTTCCACACCACAGCTCCGCTGTGAGGACACAGGCAGAGGAAGAGCAGCTCTCTGCAAGCGCCAAGGGCTCCTGCTCGGCCACGTCTGGCACACCACACCCTGCGAGCTCCTGCCCAGCGTCCCAGACCCCACACAGAGCCCAGCCCCGGGCAGGAGTCACACAGGTCCGCTCGGTAGAGGATCAGGTCACCAGGGCGAGGACTGACCTCTAACAAGGCAAAGGCATGTGTGATGCAGAACAGTTACATGAGCCCAGGTATCCACATGCTGGCCACTTAACCCTGATGCAATACAGCAGCCCGCCCTCTGGCGTGGGCACCTAGCCACGCCCACTACGTGTCCATTTCCCACCACCCAGAGCCCCGTTCTGCACCATCACCCTAGACGAGCGGTCGCCAACCTTTCAAACCTCACGGGCCACCAGAGGTCCATGGACCACCGGTTGGCGACCACTGCCCTAGACAGCAGCCAGTAGGCTTCATCATCGCGGGACTACAGCGTGAGATGGCCAAGGTCGGGGGAAGTGGAGGTCCGTCCATCCGTCTGGTCCATGAGGCAGGCCCCCCAGCTCCAGGCCCCTGTGGTTTCTGAAGCTGAATCCGGGACCCAAGCTCTCAGGAACCAGCCGCTGGGGAAGGAACCGTGTGCCGGGCCCTCTGCCGCCCAGGGAAGGGCGTTCCCACAGAGCTCACAGGAAACTACATCTGTCATTTCACCTGCAGAGAACCGTGGGGACAGCACCAGGAGTGTGAGTAACACGTCCTGAGGGGAGTTCACTTCAGAGCTCCTGCCTCCGCTCAGTCCCCACACTCCGCTCCCAGGAGGGCACGGAAGGAAGGCTGACCCTTCACAAGGCGCTTCCTCGAAAGTTCGCACCCACCCTACCGAAGAGGAGCAGCTTCACACAGTCACTTCGGTTCCAACATCCAATGAGCTCTGTTTGCAAATGAGTCCAGATCCTGGCAGCCACTGTCTTCAGTCCCTGGGAAGGAAACCGGCGAACTCACAGGAACAGCCTCGAACGGCCTGTCCTTCCCCACAAAATGCACGCTGTTCTGAATACACGGCCAGAGGCCAGCCTGCACATGGAACCACTAAATCTCACTGGAGGGAGGGAAGACTCAGGAAAGAGCAACGGTCACTTAGGAACGAAGCCTCCGCACAGCAGGCTTCCTATAAAGTGATGAAAGCTTCAGAGCCGGGACAGGGCGCTCCTGGAGGAGCCCGTCCCACAGGAAGCACGGTCGCTTTTGCGTCACACACAAGCACTGTCACACTCAGGCCACTCGCTCTCCCTTACAGAAGCTGCTCATGCTCCCCAAATCCATCTCCATGTCACGACGTGTCCTCGGGCACAGCCGACGGGGGAATGTTGAACGTGCTTTATCCAATGTCAAAAGCCATGAATTTTCCCATTAATAACCCCAATAGAAGGTCCACAAGTTATCCACACTCGCTGCTGTGGGCTTTTTGGCTTATACTCAGCTAGTTGATCCAGTTTCAAACCCTAAAACTTGATCCAAGCCCAAAGGCCAGATCAGGACATTGTAGGTTCAAGA
>NW_005326192.1:0-1816 GCF_000412655.1 Myotis brandtii | reverse complement strand
GAGGGTTTGGTAGTTCCCTGTGCTGCATTCGTTGTCCCACTGTTTCAAGAATCCTTGCATGTAACATGGGAAGAATATTAGGCCTTAGGGGTATGTGCCAGAGAAGCAGGAATAGATATTACCTGTGGATCACTACTGCTTCTCCTTTGTTTAAGGCTCAAGGTAATTGTAGAAACTGGCAAGACGTCTGTAGGACTGCAATACCTCTGATACTAAGCTTTGGCAGGCCAATTTGGGCATCAAAACTTGAACAGAAGGGCCAAATTAAGAGGTAAGAAGGCTCTTGTGCCAGGAGTCCACGTACTAGCCTTCCTGTTTCTGAACTCATCCCTCTAAACCTTTCTCACAAGCATCAGAGAGGCACTGGGCCCTTTGAAGCTATAACTCGCCGTCTCATAAAAGACACTGCCGTGTACAACTGACAACTTTTCCTAATGAAAACAGAGAGAAGACAGGACAGGTAGCTCCCTTGGTGTTTTACTCCAGAGAAAGAATCTATTTGGGGAGGGATTTTCACAGCGTGTGTTTTTAATATCACTCGGGCCCGCGTGTTAATCAGGCTTTGTACTGGTAGGAACGCTCGTCCAGCGGCAGGATGGCCACTGTAGGGATTTCATCCGAACACTCAGCAGAGGCCTGGTCATATTTCACTTGTTTTCTTTGGTGTCGGCTAAAGACAAATGAGTCCCCACCTTTATCAACAAAAGCTCGCGACGCAGGAGATCACATTTTTCACCTGGGACAGGGGATGCGACTAGTTGCACTTTGGTATCCATCTCTCATTTTCTTCCCTCCCCGACAATCGATAAATTCTCCGCCGATGTCTCTTTTTAAAGGTTGCTTACAAGTTTCTGTTTCAGAACACTGTGCTACCATTGGCTCTTATGCCTAAATCCTCCCAGAATCCAGGTGTGCATTTGGAGTGATTTTGAAGAGCTGTGGCGTTTTTTGTTTTGTTGCAATTGGGCAAAAACTGCCTAATTACAGCATTTTTGAGTTGTGGGCCCCGATATCTTCTTGCAGCTGTAATTTGTCGTCTGAAGAACATCCCATTCCTGTGCATCGTAGAAGAGGACTTTCTTTAAGAGGAAAAGACCTTAATGTTTATGCTGTGTAGCTGCCATTATGGGGGGAGAGGAAGCAGACGAGAGCAGCGAGGCTTGTCTGGGTTTGCACTGAGAGCCAGCGGAAGGTTGAGGCTGGCACCTGAGAACCATGCTTTTCTCACGATTCCATGCGATGTGCTTACATTTCCTCACAATCATTCTTTAAGGCTAATCTTGCATTGACGTCTAGAGGTGCACAGCCATCCCCGTGTTGATCTGGCTGTTTTCCCAAATGGCCAGTAAGAGCAGCTCTGGTCTGGTGAGTGGTACCCAGGGGGCGTGGACTCACCAGGCAGACTTGGCTTCATCTGGGAGCTGCACTCGCGGTTCTCTGTGGCTGACAGCAGACTTTTCATCCCCTCAGTCACTCTGGGCTGTCTGTCTGCTCTGTCAGGGATTATGATAGGTGGTTGGGAAGAAAAGACACGGAAGATTCCACCCTTGTCTGTGAGAAGCTTTCAATCAGATAGAGGGAAGGACTAATAGGAGAGCCCGGGCAAGCACACTCTGGCTGCTATAGCACCTGCTGCAAGTCAGTTCATTTATGCTCACAGCTCCCAGCCACAGCATATCTCATGGCCAAAACTTTCATTAGTGAGGAAATATAATCTTGTCTCCAAAGACACAGAGAGAAGCCAAGTGTTCAAATGGTCGCTCCTGTGTCATCCTATAGCAGTGGTTCTCAACCTTCCCAATGCCGCTACCCTTTA
>NW_005326191.1:0-1815 GCF_000412655.1 Myotis brandtii | reverse complement strand
TGGCGCAATCGGTTAGCGCGCGGTACTTATAAGAATCTATCATATAAGAAAGAACTGTGAGATTCTGAAGAACAAGTATCAGTGTTTCATTTGTTTTTGTTTCCCCAGACCTAGCACAGGCCTGGCACATAGAAGCCTATAAATACCTGCTCAGTGAATGAACACTGACAATACAGAAAAATACTTATGGCAACTGACATACTGTTTTGAAATAACAAACTCCGTGAGTTTATAGGAGTAGGGACAACAGTCCCAGTGAAAGCCAATGACTCGCCCAGGCACAGAACGGAATTAAAGACTTGGGTCACTGGCCTCCCAGACCTCAAGAGTCCTAATCTAAGACTGAGGTTATGTAACTGATAAACTGACTACCAGTAAGTTAACAAAGTCTTGCCTCCACTTCTTTGTTCCTGTCATGCAGAGATGTCTGTAACTGCTGAATGATACTTTCTTGTTCTTTCTGCCAATGGCTAAATTTGGTTTCCATTTCTTCTTTCAGCCATTGGAGGTTTTGACAGGTAGCAGATAACTGCTCCACTTCCAGGCCTTTGGCCCTCAGGAGGCTCTCCATGCTCTACGGTCACAAAGAAAGCAACCGTAAGTCCAAGGACCACTCCACATACCTCAGGTTACACACGAAACCCGATCTACCTTTAAATTATCTTCATGTTATCAACTATTTTACAAAAGGAGGAAACTTAGTACCTAATCTAAAAATGCCATACTAATTTATTTTTTGTTTTTAGAAACTCTCATCTAGCTTGTAGAGACATAAACATAACATACATGATAAATGATGTATTTTGGAGGAAGTAGGCTATACTATACAAGAAGTGAAGAACTTCTTTAAGAAGTGGCAGATGGTAAGATATATAAGCTCTAAAATAAATATCAAAAATGCTCCACAGTAAATATTATTAAAATAAACAAATGATCTGATTGTGGCCATACACAGACACGTATATAACATTAATGGGAAAACCACAATGTAGTAGCTGCACCCTGGCAATGCTTATGTAAAAGTGTACAGATATTGACAAGGATTAGAAATTAATTAGAACCATGTATAGAAATCCATATTCACTGCCTCCCCCTACAAAGTTTATGAAAGTGCTAAAACGTCTCACTTCCTAATCCCTGATGATGAAACGAATGACTATTATTTTTGTTTGTTTTTATATATTTTTTCTGATAAATTAATACACTGGTTTGCAGAAAATGATAGAAGGGCTGATGCTTCAGGAATGCAAGTAGGAGAGGGATGCCAAGTCAGGACAGATTTTGCTCTTACCTGCATGGTAGCTTCATTAGAGGAGAGGATACCGCGCAGCCTCTCTAAGTCAAGATCTCGCTCTCTCACGGCAAGACGCAGTTGCCGCAGCTCTTTTTCTTTTTCTTCCAGAGTGGAGAACTTTTCATCTATAGCCCGCTGCAAGGAAAGCAAGGATCCTAAAGCTCTGTAAGAGCCACCATCCTGATTACCCTTTTTCAATAGGAATCCCAATATAAAGGAATGGAGATCCAACTGTGAAAAGCAGCAAACCCAGTAGATACAGATTTCTATAGGACCTATGTGAACAGAATAATCCATAGCATCATGAGAAAAATTATGGGACATACCTCTAGTGCAGCATCTCTATCTTGTATTCGCTGCCGCAGTTTCTCAAGCAACATTTCATTTGCTTCAAAGGTTTTGTCCGAGTTATCTCGATATTGCAGGAGCTCCCTAAATTCCTAATGAAACCAAAAAATATTTTCCTTTATTCATCTATCCAATACTAACTGAATTCCCATACTCTGACAAGCAATTTGTTA
>NW_005326190.1:0-1815 GCF_000412655.1 Myotis brandtii | reverse complement strand
GAAATAGGCACAATGTGTTCTGGTGACTTGCTTAGGCCACGTGTAATTACAAACAGATTTAGGGCTAAAAATCTAAATTCCTAGCACCTACTCAAGTATATTCTCTACTATTCTTCAATATTTTTCATAAAAGAAAAGACAGAAAATCAACCATTGGAAGATAGAAAGGCTGTCTAAGAAGTTTAAGCCAAATACTGGTAGCTCTAGTTCTTCAAGTCAAGAAATATGGCATGCCCATCTTTGTATGGACAGAGTAAACATAGAGGCTGAGACATAATAGGTGCTTAAGTAAAGTATTATAGAGAATAATAATGAACTTAGAATTTGGATTATACACATAAGTTTATTTGTCATTTCCCTTGCATATTTATTTAGTATTATTATGTGATTTTTAGTGAAACTAAAAAATTTCATTTAGGAAGGGATTATTAATACCTACTTATGAATATTTCACTCTGCTTTTCTGGTCGTACACCTTCCTGTACATTTATTTCCTGCTAGCAACAAAACATGACAAACCAAATCAGAATCAAAGTGAAAGGTGAATCTAAATCATCCTTATTGGATATTCTAAGTGCAGTTGCGATTCTGTAACATCAGCCACACCTCACCAGGTAGTTATGATAATCAGGTCCTTCAAAGATTCTCTATATTCAGTTGGTATAATTAGTTTGTGTTGAAAATAAGATCCATGCATATTTTAGGACTTTTATCAAGGAGCAACATGTTCAATGAACTAATTTCTCCATATTCCCTGTGATTTTCTCTGCAGGCAATAAGGAACTTTTAAGGGTTTGTCACATATTTCCCCCATGAATTCTCTGCTTCACTCTGTAATGTTTTTTATGGCTTTGTTTTCCATAGTCCTCCTGCAATGAATGCTTTTAGTACTTCCTCTATTCACAGCATAGTGTATTTTCTGATTTCTCTGATTTGAGCAATAGTTATGAGACTTGCTGTGGCCAGTGGCTAATGAGTGGCTCTTACCTTTCGAATATTCTTGCAGAATTTGTCCTGGCCCTTGCATTCCTGCTATCCTAGAAGAGAACGTGTCTTGGGTAGCCTCTAACCAAGGAAGATAAATTACACATAGCATAGACCTGGGTCCCGCCCACAGTCTGGATCTAAGCTGAACATAACTATGGCTTGAAGCAGAGCTTCTCATTCATGAACAACCAATTTTAACCAAGTTTCTTCCAATCCACACACCCATGAGCATGAGAACCAATGATTGCTATAGTAAACAACTGAATTCTGAGCAATTTTTAAATAGTATTTTTACTTCAAAACCTAAATGATAAAGCAACCTTTTCAAATTAAACTCAAAGTTCACCCAGGTTGGCTAATTGATTCCTGTTCCCCATCTCTCCCTCTTCCCATAGCTTATTGCCCTAGTTCCATTAGAGCAAAGCTACATTGCATTTGCTTTTAAGATCATTTTTAAAAAAGTAGATGGAAAGAGCTGATATTTAGAGATAATGAAAATGTTAACTGTATTGAAAGATCTACTATCTACTTTCTTTATTTTTTATTTGTATGGAAGATTGAAAATTACCTAAATAATGAATTATGTTCAGGCTATGATTACATTCCGGTTATCAACATGATATACAATATCTTACTGAGTATATTACATTGTTTCTATTGGTTACAATGTAGGGCGTGTTCTATTGATTTAGGTATCTATCTATCTTTCTCTTACCTTTCAAATTTTCCAAAGATTTACCCTCCTGCTTTATGAAGTGAGGCAATGTAGACAAATAGCAAATGAGAAATATTTTTTTTAATTTAAATTCTTTATTGTTTAAATTATTA
>NW_005326189.1:0-1815 GCF_000412655.1 Myotis brandtii | reverse complement strand
TTTTTTTTTAAAGGTAAAAAAATATGAAAGTCATATAGCACTTTACTATAGCATATATTTTGTTATATAATAGGTTAAATTTAGCATCCCTGTATACAGTTACACATAGGATATCTCTCTACGTAATTCACTGACATAATAAGAGTGAACATAATTTATGTTTCAGTCCCTTATCATTAAAATGGAAAAAAAAATTAGTTTTGGTGACTACATATATTTTAATAATTTTTTTGCACAAATTCATTTTTTTCAATCTCTAGGACTACAAAATCATGCTTATCTAAAAGAATAATAAAATACATTTCCTTTCAACCAATCAGGGCTTTAAAAATTAACAGAAAGTTCAGAAAATTCAATATACCTTCATTTTCGCAGTGTATCAATACTCGCATTATTGTTTTATGTTGAAGGAGGCAGGATGTAAACTGTTTTAAATTAAAAAACCCACTCTGAGGTTATCAATTTAATCTCTACTTTAAATTACATAAAATTCTTAAGTTTTTAATATTTTTGTCTCTTCTTCATAGGCAAACTTCTCTGGGTAGTCAAACTCCTTCAATAATCATTTCAAGCCACCCTAAGTCTATTATTAGAATTTTTCATTTTTGATACCAGTAACAGAAGCCTTGGTATCTCAGATCCACCCCTTCATTTAATGAAAACTAGAAAACCCACATTTATAACGAAGAGACCATCTGTCACTATAGTAATCAGGCATTCAATCTGAGCATCCCTAATAGTGGTACAACCTTACATTATGTATCTTCTGATATGAAGTGAGAAGAATACCATGCATAAAACATTTTTGCCAGACTATTAAGGCTGATCACTTACCTGACAACATCAAGAAAATGAAAACAAAACAATTAAAAATCTATTTGAAAGATTTCCAGGATTAACATATTACAAATGCTCTATCAACTCAAATATCTGGAAGAAAATGAGAAATTCGGAAGCTGAGAGAAGACAAATAACAGCCATAATGTCTAGGGGGGAATGATGTGAGAAACCACCCATAATTTACAGTGTGACTTCAGAGGGCTAAATATCAGAAGGGTGGCAAAATAAGATGTGAGCATTAGATGTATGGGTAAACAGTCTGTAACACAGCTTCAGTCATCTAGAAAACAGAAAAATCACAAAAAAATGGTTAAAGGGGATTCCAGATTACCTCCTATCTCATGTGACAGGATCAAAGAAAAACCTTATTAGACAAAGATAATTCCCTATATCTGAAATTATTCATACAGTTAGAATTGCAAACACAGGGTCCAGGATACTTTTCAAGTTAATTAAGCACACAAAGATAGAGGACTATAGGAACTCATACCAGAAAGACTGGCAAGCAATAGAACACAGAACCATGGGACTTTGAGATATTGGAACTATCAAGTGAAAAATTTATAATTGGTGGGTCAGTTGAGAAAATATGAATATCAAATTCATATATTTTTATGAATGATCATGGCTTATTCATATATTTTATATAGTTCTTAGGAAATGCACACTGAAATATTTATAGATAAAGTGTAATAATGTCCTCAGCTTACTTCAAAGTAGTGGAAAGAAGGAAGTATGAAGGAGAGAGAAATATGACAAAATATTAACAAGTGCTTAACATAGGCAGAGCTTATACAGCTCTTCATAATCCATGCTATATTTTCTGTACATTTGATACTTTTTATACTTTGAAAATTAAATAAATGGTTGAATACATTTTGTTTCAAGTGCTCAACAGTTTATAATGCTTTGCATTTGCACCATAGTAACATCACAATCCATATCCTATCTAATAATAGAGAAACATGGTAATTA
>NW_005326188.1:0-1814 GCF_000412655.1 Myotis brandtii | reverse complement strand
GGCCCTTGGTTTAGAGAAGAAGCATTTTGCTGGAGGATATGAAATGAGTCTTTCTGCCTTTTAATGCCTGTAGGTTAAGGAGCAGATGAGCAAAACCCTGGAGCCAGAGGTTGGCTGAGAGCACGCGGTGCACCTGCAGCCACTGTAATTTCGGGAGACCTCGTGGAGGCAGAACACAGGGCTTTGCACAGAGATTGCTCCCTTCACACTGTGGTTGCAGATGGGAGCACAGCAAGGGCTGTGGGCAGGCAGGGTCTTCTCATTGCCAGTGAATGTTTAACACCACAGGGTGGATGATCGCTTCCAAACATATACCTTATCAGGATGGCCTAGGAAACACGGTGGGGATTAGCCTTGTATCCCTGGGTTCTGATCCTGATTTGGCTCGCCACTAGAAAGGCAGCGAGTAGCAGCACATGGCTTGGCCCCTTCCTCACCGTGCCCAGGCACCACGTTAGTGTGCAGCCTGTGATCAACGCCAATCCAGAGCTAGACCGGGGGGACCTGGCAGTGCAGGGGAAGGTGCCCTGTAGTGCCGTGAGCTTTTCCACACGCAGATAAAATTTACCCAAATTACTAAAGAGCAAGGGGAAAAATTCCCATCACAATTACATGGATGTTCTGTCAACAGCAGTAACAGTAGCAGTTACAGAATAACTACAGATAATTACAATCATTTAATTCAAAGTACCAAGTCACTTCATGCAGAACATGACTCATTTATCATTATTGACCTTAGAAGAAGCAAATTTGCCCAAATCAATAAAGGTTCCAAATATCCATTAGAACAGACAGAGATTGGTTACAAGTGTTAGGAGTTTCTATATACCTGGATTAATAGGGGGGAGTAGATCTGCATGCTTTTGATTAATGAAGAGATTTTTTTCTTTTGAGACAGTTATTTGAAACAGAATTGACCTTAATTTCTCCTTTAATTCATGTTGTAGAAAGGCAGTTGTTTTTGTTAAGAAGTTTCATTCCTATCAGTTGCTGAAACATAGTGTAATTACAAAGAGAAGTAATCTATAAACAGGTAGAGTTCAACTTTGTTTTTAATGGACTCTTCAGGGTCCCTGAATATTCATGTGACAGGGTCCATCTGGTGAGAATGGACAAGAGAGTCTCATGAAAATGACCAGACAGCATTGTGTTTCTCTTTTAAACTACCACCGTGAGCTTCTTCACACTCAGATAAAATTCACCCAAATTATGAAAGAGGAGAGGGGAAAATTCCCATCACAATTATGGGACGTTCTATCAACAACACAGGTAGCAGTTTCAGGATAACTACAGAGAATCACAATCTTCCCGTTGTAGAAACAAGAAGATTTAGGCTGCTTTTGAGTTTGGATAATAAAATTGAGTTTGAATAATAACAGATAAGTCAGTCAGTTAAATGTAAGATGGTTTAAATTGATTCCCAGGTGTTTTACAAACACTACCTCACTTAAACCCTAATGCTGAGGGCTGGTGGGGAGAAAGGTAGGGAATTGGAGGGAAAACTCTTCCTACCTCAACTAAATGTACACAGATTAGAGCATACCCCACCCAGCATCCCATTGCAAGGTCCTAGGATAGAAAATTCAGACTTCTGATTACAATGGAAGAGATTGTGAAATGCCTTAGCATAAAATTAACTATTGGGTGAAGAAAAGATTATAACTCTATTTGTTCTAAAATTTTAAAAATTACAAGACTTCCTTCATGGTGGAAACTTAAAATGATGAAAAATTACAAATGTGATCTCATAGGAAGACCCATCAATGCAATGTCAGATTGTTCTCCTACCCCAGTGGTCGGCAAACTCATTAGTC
>NW_005326187.1:0-1814 GCF_000412655.1 Myotis brandtii | reverse complement strand
GCCCCAGCTCTGCCTCAATCCGACTCTCCTCTCAGGCTGCAAGCATATACGAGGATTGGCTCCACTCACTCGAGGGGAGAGTCATGAGGAGGGTTAGAAGCACGATTTAGAGCAGCGGTTCTCAACCAGAAGTGGTTCTGCCCACCCCTCCCCTCCAGGGAACATTTGCAACATCTGAAGATTTGTTTTGGTTGTCACAACTGGAGGACATGCAACTAGCATCTATGGGTCAAGTCCAGGGACGCTGCTAAGTGTCTTACAATACACAGGTCAGCTCTCCACACAAAGAATCATCTAGTCCAAAATGTCAATAGTGCCAAGATGGAGAAACCCTGGCCGATAGGCAGACAGCAGAGGCCTGGCTCCCAGTTCTGCCAAATGTGGTTATAGAAGATAGGGAAGTTTCTGCTCCTTGCCTTCCACATCCCTAAATTAGGGAGGATAATCATAAAGGGACCTAATTTACAAAGTTTGGAAAAAATTAAGTGAGAGGACAATATTAAAAAATTCAGTGTTTGGCATATAGGAACAGCAAAGCTTCAAAGCAGAATCAGAATGTGAACAAAGTTGTGCAGCCACAAAACCTGAGCTTTGTCATCCGACTTCCTGCCATCAGTAAGTCTGTGTAAATAATCAAAATATTAATTCTCTCTGAGAAATACAGCATGGCAGAGGCTTTGCATGTGGTACCCAGTTAATCGGCACACCATTGATAATAATGCATGTTTACTGCATTCCTGCTCTGTGCCATGCATTTCATATATGCCATCTCTGTGCCTTACAGCAATCTTACAAAGTGGCCAATATTACATCCATTCTTAGAATTGAAGAAACCAAGATAGAGGAAGGTTAAATAGATTACCTGAAGCCACTCTGTTATCTTTTTTTCTTAATTTTGTAGCTTCCACTATATGTCAGGCACTGTTCCAGGGGCTAGGAATATAGCAAAGTGGCCTGCTTCCATTCTCATGGGAAAAGATAGATCATGATCAAATCAATCAATAAAAATCAATCATGTGAAAGGTGATGAGTGCCATGGGAAAAAAATATAAAGGAGTTTAAAAATAGAGAGTGCAGGGAGTGTGTGTAGAATGCGCTATTTTTATACGGGATGGCTAGCAAAGTCTTCACTGAGCAGCAGCACCGAGTGAAAAACCAGTACATGAAGCCATCTGGGATAAGAGCTTGTAGGTGGAGGAAACGTCACAAGCCAGAGTTCTAAGGAGAGAATGGGCGTGATGAGGTCAAGGATCAGCAGAAAGGCACATGAGAGGAAGGGAGAACTCTTACCCTGATGAGGTCAGGTTGGCAGGGCCACGTATGTGATAGTGAGGACTTATTACTCTGAATAAGATGAGAAGGTATTAATTAGAGGAAGTTTTTAAGTAGAGAAATGCCAAATATGGTTCATATTCTAAAATAATTACTTGGATGCTATGAAAAACAATGGACTGAGTTGCCCAGGGGTGGCAGCAGGGAGGCCCATGAGGGCCTCTTGTTCTCTTCCTAGAGAGATGGTGGTTAGCAGCAGAAGTTGTGAGAAGTGTTCGTATTTTGAATATATTTTTAAGGAGAGTCCGTAGGATTTACTAATGGATTAGAGGGAGAATGTGTGAGAGAGAGAAGAGTCAAGAATGGGCCCAGAGTTGTGGTCTGAAGAACTGGAAGAACAGAGCTGGCATTGGCTATACATGGGGACATCTAGGTGGGTCTGGACTCCAGGCAACTTTTTTTAACCATGAGAGTCACTGTTTCATGTTTGTTTGTTTTTTATTGATTTTTACAGAGAGGAGGGAAGAGGGATAGAGAGTTAG
>NW_005326186.1:0-1814 GCF_000412655.1 Myotis brandtii | reverse complement strand
GGGCTTGTACTTCCTGGAAGTGTGGGTGGACTCAACATATGTATAACCTTCACTTCCTTCTAAAGCTTCACATAAACAGCAGTAAATGATATAAATTTCCTTAAATGGCTCAGTCTGCAGCTGATCAGAGAAGCACCTTGAGTCTTAACCACAAACAATCCTTCAACTTTAGTGATGGGGTGATCATAAGAGATCTAAACACGTACATGGCTGGGAGCTAGGGAAGCTGGAGGGAGAGATGGCCCATCTGGAGAGGCAGCTGGCATGGCATGGCCAGCTCACATTAACAACTGAGTTCTGCCGTTAAGTGACAACATGTGTAACTATAATAGCACCTCGTGCCCTGCACTGACTTTCCAAGCGTAAAATGAATGTGTGCATGGTGTCACTTCCACCTTCCACATCTCATGTCAAAGACCCTCTAAATTATAGAACCTAACAACACCAGGAGAAAGCACTGAAGACACTACATGGGGGTTTCCCAAGATGTGGTCCAGCCAGGTAATACTACAGTGCAGTCCTCGGAGGACAAACTACCTATATTTGCTTACAGCAATCAGTAATTTAGAGACCACGGTTAATATGAGAGGACTACCTACCAAAGAGGACCTGACATTGCAGAAGAGAGTCTAACATGAAAGACACACACACACAGTCGGGGGGAAACAGTATGTTTAAAGAGATGAAAGTGTCAAAGAAATTATGTTATAATAAATATTTTCACAAATATTAGAGAAATATTGCATCAATGAATCAGGAATTGCATATTATTAAAAAAGGAATATTCAGAGGGAAGAATAGAATATTCCTCTATTATAAGAATAAACACTCTATGGAATTTAAAAATGTCACAACTGAAATAGCAAAACATGAAAGTAACCCAAATGAACTGAGAATTACTAGCAAAAGCCAACATCTCTGCACAGAAGGGCTGTTGGGTCTACTAATTTTTCATAACAAGCCTTGTGATTCATGTTCTAAACACCACAAGGCTTATTAACACTAAAAGAGTCAAGTAAAAAACCTTACCAAAAAGAGGCAACATTTCATGAAACAATGCAATAGTAATAATAATAGTTATAATCATATTTATCATGCATTTCCTATGTGCCAAGCACTGTGCTAGGTGCTGTCTGTGGATTATCTCTTTGAATCCTCACTACAATTGTACATAGATATGTTTATACCTATATCCCATGAGAAAACTAGTGCTTTGAGAGTTTGTTAGCTATCTAATGCTGCACAACGAATCACAGCAAAATGTTGCAACAGACATCACCACTTCATAGATTCTCTGGGTCCTTGAGCAACTTAAACTGAGTGGTTCTGCCTGGGCCTCTCACCGGGCTGCAGTTAAGGTGTCAGCGAGAGTTGCAGTGTTTGGCTGTGGAGCTCTGCATGAGGGCCCACTCCCATGGCATGTCTCATGAGGGTCCACGCTCACTCATGTGGGCCTTTCCTCAAGGCCGCTTCTGGCATAGCGCTTGGCTTCCCCAGAGTGAGTGATCCAGGATTACCCAAGGTGGGAGCCACTGTCTTTCTATAATCAAGTCTTGGAAATGACATTTATCCTTTTTGTCATATTGTCTTAGAGACACATCCATAAGTCCAGCCCACACTCAAGGGAGGGCATGAATTCATGAGCAAGATATGAATACCAAGAGGTGAGGATAGAATGAGTTAGCTTAGCGGTTGCCTACCACAGGTGAATTGGCTTATCCAACCTCCAATAGGTATAAGTGGTAGCCCTGTGATGAAACACCATCCAATTTAACTCCAGGGTTCAATCTCTTTTTAAAAAAATGTTTTTTTTA
>NW_005326185.1:0-1813 GCF_000412655.1 Myotis brandtii | reverse complement strand
GCTGCCTCATGCATGCCCCCTGCTGGGGATGGAGCCCACACAACCCAGGCATGTGTCCCGACTGGGAATGGAACCAGTGACCACTAAGTGCATGGTATTATGGTCAAGCAACTGAGCCACACAGGCCAGGGCTAGACGATGTCATGATTGAATGATTCCTGAAGCTGAAATGTCTTCTGAGCATTTTGTATTTTGACTCACTTCTCTCTCTCAGTCCACAGAGGAAGGTACCGAGTGAGGCTGAAGGCTTGGTTACTGGGGATGTGGGACAATATCCCGTGGCCAGAAGACCACATCTACCTTCGTAACTTCAGAGAGCGGGAGCACGAAGAGCTGAGGCGCCTTCTGTACCCCAAGGGGTCGGGAGCCCAGCCCCGGACCATCGTGTTGCATGGTCCAGCAGGGGTTGGGAAGACCACCCTGGCGATGAAGGTCGTGCTGCACTGGGCGGAGGGCTTGCTCTTCCAGCACAGCTTCGAGTACGTCTTCTATATCAGCTGCCACCACATCAGAGACATGGAAGACACCACCTTGGTTGGCCTGCTTTCCCGGGACTGGGCTGACTCTCAGATCCCCATCCAACACGCCATGACTCACCCCGAGAGGCTCCTGTTCGTCATTGATGGCTTTGAGGAGATGACCTTGCCCTCTGAAGTGGACCACCGCCCGCCATGTACAAACTGGGACCAGCGGCTCCCGGCGGCCAGCATCCTACTGCACCTGTTGAAGAAGGAACTCCTTCCCACGGCCACCTTACTGGTCACCACCAGGGACTGTCTCAGTGAGGACCTTAAACAACTGTTACTGCATCCATGGTGTCTACAAATCCCAGGGTTCACGGAGGGAGACCAGAAGGAATATTTCTTCAGGTACTTTAGGGACCGAAACGAAGCCAACAAAGTCACGCAGTGGGTCAGGAAGAACGAAGCTCTGTCCCATGCCTGCTCCGCCCCCCTCGTGTGCTGGACCGTGTGCTCCTGCCTGAAGCGCCAGATGCCCCGACGTCCTTCCTTCTGGCTGAACGCTCAGACCACCACCAGCCTGTACGCCTACTTTTTCTCCAGCGTCTTCGAGACAGCGGAGGTGAGCTGGTCAAAGCAGTGCTGGTCAGAGCAGTGGCAGGCTCTCTGCTCTCTGGCCGCCCATGGGATGTGGTCCTCCAACTTCACGTTTTCCAAAGAGGACGTGGGGCACAGGCGCCTGCGGGCACCCCTGATCCGTTGTCTCCTCCGGCTGAACATTCTCCGGAAGGTCAGTGACTGCGAGGACTGTCTGACCTTCACTCACCAAAGCTTCCAGGTGTTCCTGGGGGCCATGTTCTACGTGCTCAGGGGAAAGGACGGAGCCGTTGGTGGCCTCTCGAAGCACCAAGAGATGAGGGTGGTCCTGGATGATGCCTTGGTGGATGCAAACTCCTACTGGCACCAGACGGCGCTCTTCACCTTCGGTCTCTTGAACCAGGACCTCGCAAGGCAAGTGGAAGATGCGTTGCATTGTCAGATGTCTCCCAGGATCATGGACGAGTTGTTACAATGGGCAGAAGAGCTCTCGGTGTCTGACATGGTCCCCTACAGTTTTGAGTTGCCGCCATTTTTTCAGTGCCTGTACGAGACGCAGGAGGAGACCTTTGTCAAGCAGGTTCTGAGCCACCTGCTGGAAGCTGACCTAGAGGTTGGCGACCTGCAGCTCCAGGCGACCTCGTTCTGTCTGAGGCACTGTCAGAGGTTAAGTAAGCTCAGGCTTTCCGTCAGCTGCCTCCTTCCACAAACGGAGTTGACCAGCCGTAGGGACACGTCAGGGTGAGTAACGCAGC
>NW_005326184.1:0-1813 GCF_000412655.1 Myotis brandtii | reverse complement strand
AATGTCCTTAGATCTGGAGGAGCTTATGATCAAGTGGAAGAAATAAATCTATAAATTTTCATTGTAATTTAATATGTTAAGTGCTGTAAGACATGTATGAATAGAATGTTGTAAAAACACAGAAGGAATGAGTTGAACTCCCTGCAGGTACCTAGAGGGACTAGAATATTCTAGTTATCTATCTACTGGAAGATTGCAATAAGAATGAGTGAAGGACTATTTAGAACTATTAGCTCAAAACTAATAGTTGAAATAAATAAGGTGAGATTTTTTGCAGTTTAGATGAGTCCTAGTTAGAGTAGGATGACTGTCTAATATATACTCAAGCTGAGAAACTTTTGTGAGTCAATGAAAGCTCTTTTTTAAATTACGCAAAGATAGCAAGCTTGTCTCAGGATATCTTCTACCAGAAGCAGAACTTAGAGACAAAAATTTGAAGACAAGTCATTTATTTGGGAAGTTACCCCAAGAAGTAGCAGTGGGAGAGTGAAGAACTAATACAAGGACAAGAGGGAAGCCAATAGTAGATACATATAAAGCCAGTTACCACTATGGTCAACTGGGGTTCAATCCCACTGAGAAACTATAAAAGTCAGTCAGTACCTCAGAGCTATCCTTCAAGGAAGACATCTAGGCTGCTTACTCGTCAATGTCCATTTTCATTGAGGCCCATCCCCAGAGGCATAAATAACTGCACAATTCTGGCCTGCCTATCTTCTGAGCCAAGAAAAAAGCCCTTAAAAAGAGAGTCCCAAGTGCTTACACTGAGATACCTTAGACATGGACTTAAATGTGATGCCAAGGGGACTAATAGCATCTGCTATAAGATTTTAGCTAAGTCTGTCCCTGACAAACTGGGACATATGATTCCCCTGCAGATTGGGGGTACATGTTTGTCCATCTCTCCTTGAGCTGACTATGAATCTGAAGAATTCAAAGCAATTAAATTTTAGGGAGGCAAATAAAACTTCCATTATTAGATTTCTGCTAAGATGATCTTCTTATATCTTGCTTATACAATTCCACAACTACATAAAAGCTCACTGGATTGCTATGTTCCTTCATTCAATTACATTTGCTCCATCTGCACTTGCTTGTGAAACTCTATAATTACCAAGAACACATTTAATTAAGCACCTTTTTAGTAACTTAGCATGAAGTTGTGAAAGTTGTATGAGTGAGAATCAGTCATGTGAGACAAATACCAAAAAGCATAATAGACCCACCTGTTTGAAATTGGTGTAATAAAATGACTGTCTAGAGCATTAAATATTCTGAAGAACAACTTCTACTTTATTGTTTTACAAAACAACTTTTAAGTCATCATCAGTGCTCTCAGTAATTAATGAACACCAGATGGAATATGAAACAGACAGGAAGTGTTTTCTTAGAGGTAAATGAGGCAGAGCTTGGAAAGTTTTCATCTCCTGTAGTCATGGTTCAAGATCCATTTTTACATACTTTGGTGAAAATCTGGATGCATTCCTTGATCTCTCTGATACCCAAATATGAGATTTAGCACTTTTCTTTCACTCAGCTATTTCTAATACAAGATTCTGTGATCTGACCCCAAATGTCTTTGAGCAATTTTCCTTATTCCCCACTAGGTAGACAGAACAACATTGAGAATCTAAACAATGGGTGGAAAGAGGAAGAAAGCAACCCATATCATGCCATGTGGCTAAACTATGACAATGAATGAGTTCATGGTTACTCCATGGATCTCTGCTTGGGGTTGAGGTGTATATTTACAGCTGAAACATATCATCAGTAATTAGTACTTCCAAAACATAACATAAACAGAGATGCTGAG
>NW_005326183.1:0-1813 GCF_000412655.1 Myotis brandtii | reverse complement strand
CTTCAGTCCACAGGCCAACACTCTATCCGCTGAGCCAGACCGGTCAGGGCCAAAGCTATTATCTTAACGTACTTCCTAAGCTAACCACCTAAAATCAGTCCATTGGTTTCCACTGGACAGCCACGAGAAAGTAACCTACCTATTAGCCATCAGGCTCGTTTGCCACACAGAAAACATGCTAAGTAATGACCCTTCATTTATTTTTAAGATTTTTGTTGAATTCCTACCTATTTTTCAGACATGCCCTAAGTTCTAGGGTTATAAAGACTAACAAAACGAAGTCCATTGCCACAGTGTATTGACACTGTAGTGATAACAGGACAAATAAAAAATAAGTGCAGTGCAGAAAATGAAACAGAGTGATGTGATAAAAAATGACCGAGAAGGCGTATAATTGACTGTTCGGATTGTATTATGGTGATGACTTCCCTAGGAGGTAGGAGTTATGATGAAGACCTGGGGTGAGTATTTGTAACAGAGGCCTCAGTGCAATGGCCCTGAGGGAGAATGGAGCTTGGCATGAATCTAATGGAGAGGAACAAAAGGAATGTCATTATGATTGCAGCAGGGTGATCCATTCTTAAAAGGAGAGTGCAGGAGGCAGCCGATCAATATTTCTCACAGCCATGGTTCTCTCTCTCTAAAATCAATAAAAACCTGTTTAAAAAGGAAAATATCAGTAAATGAATAATATGAAGAGATGAGATCAGTGAAGAGCAGCAAAATCATTTACATTTTTAAAGAGCAAAGGATATGCTGAGTTAATTGGGCTGACGAGGTTCCTGGGGGTCATGAGAGTTCAGGATACATGGTGTTATCCTGACCACAGGCATCTGATACTAAGTGAACAGTTTTTGATACTTAAATAGGATTCTTAATTATACAAGATTATCCTGTAGACTTTATAACCTCCTAAACTGTGGTGCTCAGCAAGAACGTAAAGAAGACAGAGGCTAACTATCCCATGGAAAAGTTTATTTATGTTTTACTTTATGGACATCTTTAAAGTATATTCTACCCTGCTCTGGGAGTTTCATTTTTCATTTGCTTCATCCTGTAACAGCTAAAACAACATCATGAAATCCTGGGGAAGTGTGATCTTTGGCCTCATAGGGTAGAAGAATTTTTTTAAGTCTGTGCATGCTCTGTGCTAGTTTGAACACTAAGTGCTTTAAATTAGAAACTCTCTGGAAAAGGAGAACCTGCTTTATTTATCTATCAGTTCAAAAAGTCGAAGGACATGAGCTATGGAATACTGACAATACTTATTCTAAGGCAATTGACTGGCAGACGTGGAACCTTCAAACTGAAGGTCATTCACTCACTAATAGATAGCTCTCTTGTTGTTGTTGTTTGTGATATGATAAAGTGTTCTAGTATTATCCACTTACACAAAAGTGGGACCTTGGAAGAACAAGCTACAGAAATAAATAATTGCCTTTTATGGACTCCTGTTTTTTACATATAGACCCTTAAAATTATAGTCAGAGATTATTCTATAGTATTAATATGACAAGGGTATTCTGTTATCATTAAAGAATATCCACTTGAAGCAAAAGAGAAGTAATTATTAGAAGTTATTTTTAATGATTTTTATTAATATAGACATTTTTTAAATTATTAATTGTAAATCCATACAAAATAGACTTGTTTACAATACCAAAACCAACCAGCCAGAGGATAAATGAGAAAAGGTTAAAGACACAGACACACAATGCACACACACAAACACATATACACACATATACAAACACATACACATTGTGATGAAAAGCAAATACAAGCTTCAGGATGGAGAAGCCATGAGAAGTTG
>NW_005326182.1:0-1813 GCF_000412655.1 Myotis brandtii | reverse complement strand
ACATATGTAATACTTTCAACAACAAAGAATTTTTAAAAAGAATACAAAACACATTAGAAGTTTTAAAAACAAGAAATGGAAGTAAACAAAAAAACCCTTGCTTTTCTAATAAACGTGTGCACAATTTTTAAAGCCAGAAAGGTTTCTCTCACTTTGGTGACCTTGGTGAGTTAAAAAGCGTGGCCAGGATTTTCCTTTACCATGGCCATGGCATGCTGATAAGCAGCTGAATTAAAGGCCGGGGCCCTGAGGCGCCCTCTCACAACCTGGTAGTGGTTTGTTACTGTGCTGTTGCTTGGCCAGTAGCCCAGGAGGGGCTGCCAGTGGCTAGACCAGGCCCAAATCTGCATCTTTTCCCAGGTGGCCTCTGGGGAGGCTGCCTTTGTCCCTGGAACCTTCTCATCTTCTGCCCTGTGTGCTGTTTACTGAACTGCTGGCCCAGCAAAGATTCTCAGGAGAAATTGACCAGTGCCCATTCCCCCCCCCCCCCACCCCCCTGCAAAAGTAAATTAGCCACTGAATGTCTCACATGGCTAGTGACCAATATGGAACATAGTGTACTTTTTTAAAGATGGTTTAGTCTGGCCTTATTTTAACAGATTAGAAAATCAAGATGGTAGAAAGTAAGTGACTCGCCCAGCTATTTTGTGATCCTTGACACATATTCAAATACATCAGTTGAAACTTATTGTGCTTGGGCATTCATTAGAGTCTAATAATTCAAATGGAGAGACATACAATAAAGGACAACATGCCAGAGAAAAAGAAACCTTAGATGGCCACCATCACGAGAAGGCATTAAATGCTATAATCATGCCTAGTTTCTTCTCTAAAGGATTCATAAGAAAAGCTATTGCCAGAAAGACAGTTTATGTGGCAGCCAGTGAGCTAATATCAAATAGAGCCCGCCAAAGTTCTGTTAGTAAATCTATGACATTTTCAATAGACAAAAGAATTATTCAGACAGTAGGTAAGCATTCCCCTTAAAATTGGCTGGCATGTCAGGTATAGAAGAAAATTCTTATTTATTGAGCCAATGTTGGATCCTATCCAAAGAGTTTCAGTGTTAGTAGCAGAGTAGCAATTGGTTACCAACAAAGCAATCACATGGTATGTATGATCACAATAGCATCATAGCAACTGTATACCTGAACTTTATTATTTTGGTAGCTCTCTCGAGGTTTTCAGCCAGCTATCATTTAATATTATAAGGATCTAATACAAAGACACAAACAATACTAATCTCTTAGCAATCTGGGAAATTTTTTTCAGAGCAACGGTGTTGTATCCTGACAAACATTCTGGATATCCATCTAGTCACATTACTGTGACTGTTATTTCACACCTTTTCTAAATTGAACTCCAAAGGGAAGTGTATTAGGGTGCAAGTTACATTATAAATAAACTAGAGACCCAATGCATTGAAACATTGAAACACATATATGCAATGAACCTATTAATGAACAATTTGGAATATTATACTAGTAATTGGGCAGTTGACATTCAGCAGAAAGTCTTATTTGTAGGACATGGTGTCATTATGACCTTGATACATCACCTGTGCTCTAAGCTTACCTTTCAGTGCCGCACTTTTAGGTGGAAGATTGAATGTTTTCCGCTTCACCTGGTCATCGTGATAACATGTGTTCCCCTTTTTGTTTCAGAATGGCCTTGTCACCAGCTCGCCAGAAATGTTTAAATTAAAATCTTGTATCCGACGAAAGACAGATTCAATTGACAAACGATTCTGCTTTGACATAGAAGTAGTTGAAAGGTTTGCGCTTTTCTTTTTACTTTACATTTAGTTGTTTCT
>NW_005326181.1:0-1813 GCF_000412655.1 Myotis brandtii | reverse complement strand
TTTTTTGCCAAGCACTGAGAAGAAATGTTAACTCAGGTCATATTTAATTATTGATAAGAAAAGTAAGTGAATATTTAAAAGTGCATTCTTTCTTCAAATGCATTCACATGGCACTGAACAACACCACCAAAAAAGACAGGTGATTTGTACAGGTATGATTTTCAAATGGTGGTCTGCCAAGCAGTATCATTACCCAAATTTTATACAGTTTTCTCAGACCTCACCCCAGACTTACTGAATAAGAAAATCAGAGAATACGGCACGGCATTGTGATGTACAAGGCCTTCCAAGGGGAGACTGATACACTGATGAAGTTTGAGAACTAGGTATAGGAAAAACTGAAAGACTTAAAGAAGAAAAAGAGGGAGATGACTAAAAGCTTCAGTGGTGCAGAAAAAGTGTCATAAAAGTGATGGCAGTTCATTGATTTGAGAAGAGAACTAAAAGGTAATATATTCCAGGAAGGAGAAGAAGTGAAGGATTGGGAAGAGAGAGGAGAGTTACCAAACATGCAGAAGAAATGACCAACACATGTTGGTGGGGAAATTATATTGTCTTAATTGTTTTAACATCCATGTTGGCAAATGTGGAGATAGGTTTATGTTTACTGATTTTCTTACAACTCTATAGACTAGAGAACCTAAGATTTATGGCAAAATTGCATTATGCACAGAGATTGTTTTCAGAAATGTATTAAAAAGTTGGTTTGTTTATTAATAGTTTAATCTCATTTAGAAGGTTAATATAAAAGAATAGCATGTTTCCACTGCCTTTTAACATAAAATCAACATAATATTTGCCATCTAATTTAATTCCAGTGAGTGAAACAAAAATTAAAGGCAAATTTTCACATTCAATAAGGGATTGTGCAAATAGGAAAAAAAACAGTTTTGGATGCTACATGGGCAGAGGAGTCTAATGGTTGTTTTTACAGAATCACATTTACTAAGAATCTCAGAAATACTACATTCAAGAATAAAATGTATGTTTTCATGCACTCTCCAAACACCTTAATAAGCAAAAATAGCCTTTAGAGAATTCTAACACATTAACCAATAGAAACTGTAAAAACAAAAAATAACAGTTTGTGCAGGGACAGCCTCATTATCTTCCTGCCGATGATGTGAGCACCATCTCACTGATGTTTAAGCATCAGGCAAATACACTTTAAGGCAAGTCATGATCTCTTTCCTGAGAACTCAAATGTCAACCATAAGATGTTTCTAAACAAAAATGAGATTATACATCAAGACACTTCCATTTACCACTAGCACTATGGATTGCATAATAATATTTAAGAAATAAAGGAAATATTTATTGTAACTGGCCACTAATTATATATAATAATTCATCTATCATTTTCCTAAGAAGCCTCCAGAATATTCTTACTGTGGTTGTCAAGAAACTTGACTAAATACTAACTCTGAGTCAGAAGGAAGATAAGAAAAAATTGAGGAATTTCTCATATTATGATCTGTTTGGATAATGACTTCTTTTTATCCCACAGAGCAATGAGCCCAGTTTCTTATACAGAGTAGACAATCAGTAAAGCTAAAAAGCTAACTGCTTGCTAACATGACTTATAATTAAGAACTGACTAAATGTTCCGTGATAAGTAAAATACATTGTAATTCCCATGCAGTAAACATGATGTCAGCAAAGCAATACAAAGCAGTGATGAAGTAAGCTGGAAGCAGGAGTATGCTTGAGTTCAATCCCTTTATTAACTATACAACTTGGACAAGTTATCTATACTCCCCAAACTTCAGTTTCCTCATCTATAAAATCCTATATAATAAAAGGCTAATATGCA
>NW_005326180.1:0-1813 GCF_000412655.1 Myotis brandtii | reverse complement strand
GTTTAAGGACAAAGGACATGTACATTAGCCTCTTTTATCCACTCAAATCATGAAGGATGTTTTGATCTGACACACCAATCCTGCCATTGATGTGGGTTATTTTCTTCTTTTATGAAATACTTATAAAACCAAAAAGCACTCTCTCATCGCCTACTGAATCTGGGTTCAGTCACCTCTGATTCATCACAGAACAGCTGTTTAATTTCCTCAACTCAGAAAGTGACACAGACATTATTTCAGGTGTTTTAGCAGATGCACCATCACTGGGGACCTAGTCCTTGTGGTTGGCAATGATGGATGCTTTGATTTAAATCAGCGTTGTGTTCTGCTCAGGCCTTTCAGATAGCTGCCCTCTCCTCCAGATTCTCAGCAATAAAAGGTCTTGCTCATTTATTCTTACACAGATTTGATTTACTCGTTAATATGCCAGGAAAGAAATATGCCTCCTGTTTTTTTTGAAAAGTTTCTATTTAAGAGAGATCTCTCAGTAAATTAACCCAAATTTTAAATGTGAGAATGATCTTTCAGCCGAACCTGCCATTGAGTGAAACCTGGCCACTTGGGACAATGACTAGTTTTATTTTTTGCCAGAATTCTTTAATAGACCATTAAGCTCTTTATGCAGTTGGTAATTCTCATTTTAATGGTTTGCCTTAATTTGAGATTTTAGTGAATTGGAGTATTTTAGATAACGTGGAAGAGTATTATTAAAGTCCCGATAGGAAAAATACTCATCTCCTCATAAAATATGTAGAACGTATCCCTTACATTTTTGTTGAGATTGTTAATAGTATACTTTAAAGCATAAAGTCAAACACTTTACATTGGAATTCATGGCTTAAACCAGAATAAATCTTCGGGGGTCACAGGCTGGAGAGCAGCGATTAAATCTGAAGGATTTTCATACACCTGACTACAATGGCAGGCTCTTGACATTCTGACCTAAAGTGAAAGGCATGGTATTGGGAGGAGCGGGATCCAGACTCTAGACTCAGTTCTCTCCTTAACTTGATGAATGACCTAAGTACATTATATGTGTCCACCCAGAATGGGGAATTCAATTTCCTTATCTAGAAAACAAAAGCATAGGACTAATGAATTTTAAAGGTTCTTCAGAGAAATATCAATCTGGGAATTATGGTGTTGCATTATCCAAACATTTTTTAACAACAGATTGGATTCTTTTTTCTATTGTAAAAGTGACACATTTACATTGAAGATGATTCAGGAAATATAGCAAAAGAAAAAAGAAAAACAGAAATTATTGGCAACCCCTCCAATTCAGAGTTAAGCACTACTCATACTTCAGTGCATTTGTTTTCACGATTTTATATGTATATATGTTACATATAATAATGGAATCACACTATAATTTTTTATCTATGTCTTTCCCATGGCATCAGTTAGTTCCTTTGAGAGCATACTTTTAATGATCCATAATGCCTCATCCTATAGGCTTATAATTTATTTAACTATTCTCTATTAACTGGAAATTTTTCACTGTTTTACCTCTTTTACTTAAATATTTATCTATGTCTCTGATTATTTCTTTGAAGATACTTCTAAATATGTTCCAGGGATAAATTATGCACATTTATTTTAAAACGTTGGCATCAGGATTATGATTTGTCAAGTGTTCTGTCCTCAATTTTCTAAAAGACTTTGTGTAAAATTGGCACTTTTTAAATTAATTTTACTCTTCTTTTCAGCATCAGCATTCAAAGCTATATATTTTCCTCTAGACACTGCTTTAGTTATATTCCACAATTTTTGATATATTGCTTTATTATCATTTGATTTAAAATATTTTTTT